>NC_050520.1:19261982-19271948 GCF_002922805.2 Oryzias melastigma
AAAGACAGAAAGAACACTCCTTAATAAATGTAATCAAGCCTTCATAAATTAATAAAAAGGGTTGAAGTGCGTCACTGCAGCTACATGTTACAGCTGCTCATCTCAAACCCTCTGCACATCACATGCTTCTGCCTTTGGCACCGGCCCGTTGGAATCTAGCACAATGTAGGTCACAAAGTCTCAGGAATAGAGGCAACAGATGTTTGCTGTCCGTCAGGATATTCAGCTTAAGCGTAAGGATCCCAGTCCAGTCCAGTCCAGCAGCCGCCTTGTTGTCCTGACAGGACCACAGCCTGCAACTGCTGTGTGCCATCCACGGCCCTCATTTGTTTGAGAACAAAAGCACGTCAGCAGCTCCCAGTCAACAACCCGGTGATGTCAAGCTCACAGAGACACAAACACTCCCTGCAGTCATCACCACTTCTCCAAATATCAAACTAAATCTACTTCAGCAGTTCAAACAAACTTGAGGCTTCTCCCACACGCAAGCACGTGATTCCTGGGCGTCAGGTGGTAAAGCTCCGCCCTCTTTATCACAGTCCAAACTTCTTCTCCAGAAGGAGCGATCAGTAAACTCCACCACACCCAGATTCACGGAGGGAGAAGGAAGCGACCTTCCTCTTCTTTTCCTGTCCAACTCAAACAAACTGACACAGCGGACACTCAAAATCACAAGCAGGAGGGAGGGGCTGAGGGGGGTCTATAGCCTGCTGAGCCAGCACTTTCTCAGATGGGACATTTGGTAGCTTACATGAGAGCAAAACAAAAGCTGCAGGATTACAATGTTGTGGAGGATGCATGGATCCCATACAGTGTGGACCCACACACCTCCAGACCTGGCAGGGAGTGTTTTGGGGGACATTATGGTCTGGGTTTGCAGCATTTATGCAGCTTTTAGCAAGTGTACGGACATCAGATAAAGTCACAAAGGTAAGAGCACAAACCCAGTCTCACAAAACACACTTGTACTGCATAGAACATCTGGAGCAGTTAACACACTGAGGGAACAGAAGTTATACCAAACCGAGATCTGCTTAATTAGACACTATGCAAGTAAATCTAGGCAAATGCACTTATAATTATATTTCTATTAATAGAAAATGTTATCAAAACACAATATTTTCTGTTAGCCCTTAGTATCGTCTGCATTCACCGGTGTGTTTGCAAACCGATCTGCTGTTATAATGTTTTTTTTATTCAATTTTTTGTGAGTTTCCCTCCAAAAATGTATACTTTTGATATTTTTGATTTAAAGCAAACATAACAGGAGTTATAGTACATATTTTAAATTATGAAATTAAACTTTGTGTCTGGTTTAGTGGAGGTTTGTCTGTTCTTTAAATGAAATTCTAACATTTTTTGACTCCACCTTTGCTTTGTTTTTAGACTTATACATTTGTATTTTAACAATACACTTTATACTAAAACCAAAAAAAGCTTGATCTCATTTTTTGCAATAAAAAAAAATCACAAAATTTACAACTTCAACCAAGTTTTTTTTTTTTTTTTTTGGTACAATTTCAGGTTTATTTTGAAATTATTCTATGAAAAGATAAAAAAAAAGTCTGGGGTTTAACTAAAAAGATGAATATTAAGCATTGCCACAAAACTGCTTTCAAGGAAAAATATCAGAACAAGTTGTATAGTTAAAAAAAAACTTGAATCCCCAAACTACTAAGGGTTAATCAGCTATTTTTTTAATCAACAATGGGAGATTTTATTGAATTATATTTTTTATTCATTATATGTTGTTTTCCAAGTGAAAAGTACATTTTAAGAGAAATAAAACGACATCAAATAGAAACATTGAAGTAGAATTATACAGAATTTCACCACTAATAATGTTTGACTGAACTGAAATGGTTCAAATCAGAACCAACCAGTCCCTGTTTCTGCCTTCGGCATTTCTGCATATTTTCTGCATCAAGTTCAAACTCATTTACAGATCATTATCAAAGCCGGTCGCCTTCTAAAATGACACGGGGGCGGGGGCACGCGCGCGCTCCCTCACAGATCCAGACTTACTCTCGTCTCCTCTGTCCGTCTCCTCGATGAACAAGCTGTTGTTCGCTTCGTCCCAGCTCAGGATGGGGACGTCGTCGTCGGACTCCATTAACTCAGATTAACAATCTTCAGAAGCGTAGAGGGAGTTAGTTGGAGCTAAAAGCCGGTCTTCCTGACCCAGAACCGCATCGTTACTGTTGCGGTCAAAATGTAAATAAATGGGTCAAACTCAAGATGAACAGTTAGCTTAGATAGAATAAAAACCGAGCCCTGCAACGACAACAAGCCACGAGTTTACCCATAAAGTATCAAATTAACTCGTTTAAAAATATGTAATGTTGATAAGGAAGAGGGTGTTTGTCGCACTGGTCTTTGTCCTGTTACGCCAGACATCTGTCACCGATTTGACTTGACTGTTCCTGGAGAAATCGAGCTCGGTCTGTCCGCGTGGATCCATAATTACAACCTAGCGGCTACATTTATAACACGAGTCTTCCAAACAGTTCCGCGTTTCTCTTTAATCCGAAGCAGAAAGCGTTCGACCTTTTTCCTAGAAGCATCTTTATCTAACACACAATCCGAGCTGGCAAACATCCGCAGATACAGCAACAAACTTCTACGACACTAAAGCAATTCACGGCAGACGCCAGCCTAACTTTCAAAATAAAAGTCCACGGACAAGACACTTCCATTCTTTAAAAAATATATATATATACAAATAGGAGAAAATAAAAACAGTGGCATGAAATGTTCTGTTCTAAAAATGAAAATGAATTAATATTTTTTATTAAATTGTCATAAAGCGACAAAGGGAGAAAGTTGCGATTTAGAGGAATTTTCTCTGATTGGTGGTATCCTAGCAACAGAAAAATAAACCTATGTTGCATGAGGCTACTAGCTTCTGCCAGGTAGGGGATAAAGCTTACTCCGTTTATGCGGGTCTTTAAATCTATGGAATATATATATATATCTGCTTTTTTAACCATAATAATTAGGGCTTTTTCTTTAACGTTTTATTTTATTACTTTTCAATTTCCTTTAACAATTTATTCGTGGCAATGCTTTATGTCTATCTTTGTAATACAACCTCAACTTCTTTGTTTTTACAGATAGTTCTCACTATTTTACACAATAATACCGCAATGAACCTCAAACTGTTCAAAACATTAAATTCAGAGTTGTAAATTTTGTCATCTGCTTACTGCAAAAATTAAGATCGAACAGTTTTTGTTTGTTATATAACAAATATCAAATGTATAAAGACAAAAAAATCTATAAATCCAAAAACAAAACAAAGAAAAGTCAAAATAATGTGAAAATAGTCTAGAAAACTGGTGAAGCTCCACTACACTGCATGTTATATTCCAAATATTTATTTCAAGTAGTGCCACAGTTACATGTCATAGCTCTAGTTATGTTTGTTTTCAACCAAAAAGTTCAAAGCTATTTTTGAATTAAAAAAAATACTATAGAAATGCAGAGTTGCTGTTATTTTTACGTTATAGAGAACAAATAATGTGATTGTTAAACACACTGGAGAAATCAGAGTCTGCTAAGCATAAAAAACATGTCTGTTTGTCATGAAGCTGTTTTAATTTTCTTTCTCCCCCACAGAGAAAGTATGGCTGCCCTGGAGGCTATGGTACAGAATGAAGATGATACTTTCTTATCAGAAAAAGAGAAGCCCTCTTTGGTCGCTCAGCACATATTAAGCATTGTAGAAGATTGTTTCTCTCAAGTCGAGTTTGCAGTAACTCTTCCTGTTTGTGGTGCGTCTGTTCATGCAGATGACCCTTTTAATGGGGCTCTTCAAGCACACAAAATATTGGAAAAAAGATTTGTGAGCCTAAAAGATGTAAAGCAGGAGTCAGAGGAGGAGCAAGGAAAAATGTCTGCAAAAGCAGGGAGTAGAGAAAAGCGTAAGCTTAGGCAGGAAATCAAAAAATCTGTAAAAGATATTCTCAGGCTTTTTAAACCTCACCTGAGTGTCTTGCCAAGTTTACGGGTGGAGCAAGGAGTGGAATTAAGTCAGGGTGAAAGTTCGTTAATCAGAGAGCTTAAGATCTATCAAAGCCTTGTGGCAAAAAGACTAACAAGTGAGCCTGAATGGCCTGTGCAAAACATGCAAGATTTAAATTCACAAGAAGAACAAGTTGCTGCAACATTAAAGCAAGTAATTGCAGAGGTGAGCCATAAATATATCCTTCAGTCAAGAATTACACTTAGTTTGTCATTTTTGTTACTTATTTTGAGAGGTCTATAACAGAAAACCTTAGATGTTTACTTTTCCTATTTCCTCCTATTATGATTGCAGTTTTCCCGATTGTCTGAGGAGATAAACGGCATGCAGAGCTACATCGATCCGGTTGAGGTGGAAACTGTAAACCAGCCAATTACACCAGCATCAGACACAAAGCTGACCAGTTCACGAGACGAAATCGATAAGCTTAACATTCATCTTTATAATCTGATGCATGCAAACAAACAGGCAGAAATGGAGCAGCTGAAAGTAGGTTTAAAGTTCAAGTGACACTAACATTCTCAACTTTTTTTTTTTTTTGGTTGTTGGAATAAGTCTTGGTTTTTTTTTTTCTTTTTGGCAGAAAAATGAAATATTAGAAGGGAAGATTGAAGACTTGCTCCATAAATTTGACAAAAACATGGAAGAAATTCAGGTAAACTGACACAAACTCGCCTCCGCAAAGTGTTGCCAATAATGTATGTAATCAGTAAGATTTTATGTATAACAGGATATTGTTCATCTATGTATTTTTATATAATTCAAGCTCTGCAATAAAAATAAAAAAAACATAACATAACACACACGAGTCCAAATTTAGACTTCTCTTCTACAAGGTGAAAATATTCTATTTCATTTCTCCCTAAACCCTGTGACAGTAACAAGTACTTCCTCCCTGCAGCGTTTACACACAATGCAACTATGATTTGTCACAGGCCAAGCTGGAGTTGAATACAAAAGAATACGATGAAGTATTGAAGGATATGACGATGCTGGAGAAACCCTTTCAAGCTTTACAGCTGGAGTGTGACCAGATTCATGAGAAGCACCGACTGGCAGAAGAAAAGAAAAAGGAGGAGATAAGAGAACTGGAACTCAAGACCAAAGCTTCCGTCATTGTCCAAGCCTGGTGGAGGGGCTGCAGCACTCGGAAGGCCTTGAAGAACAAAGACAAAGGCAAGAAAAAAGGAAAGACTAAGAAAGGAAAAGGCAAGAAGACCAAATAAACTACTGCATCAAAAGTATTTGATTGTAAAATATCAAGGCCTTTTTTTTTGTTTTTTGTTTTTTTTTGTTTTGGGTGTGGGGGAGTGCTTGTATTGTTGTTCTATTTTCAGTAAAGTCCTTTTGTCTTTTATTACATTTCCAAGATAGCTTTAGTCCATGTTTATTATATAGGCTGCATAAATCCTCTTAATTGTACATTTGCTGTTATATTTCTTACTGGCCACAAGGAGGCAATATAACCCCCTTTCATACAACTTGCACTGCTCAAACCATTTCACAGCATTGAGGACAACCGAATCACTTTGAGCTTAAAATAAATGAATAAAAATAAGGTAAAACAATGACAAGTTGTTTGTGTCTGGTATTGGTTATTTACTGGGATAATCAACCTTGATCAGTACAGGAGAAGTTTTCCAGATTTCTTGTTTTTCTTGCAAGATAATCAAGTGTAAATCAAATATGTGGACAAACAAACAAGCTAACAAGAATTGAGGAAAAATTCATTCACATTTTAGTTTTATAAAGCTCCTCCCACTGTCATTTTTTCACATCAAAATAATACAAACAGAGCATTTAAACAATTTCTTTCATTTTGAATTTTTATTTTATGGTCAGCAACTTGCCTGAGACAGATTGATCTAGCTGGAGAATCTATTGATTCATCGATTAAGTCAATTTATTGTTAAACCACCATTTATGAACATATCTGTGAGGTTTAACGGATGAACACACAACATCTCTGATTTGTCTGATCGTCTGTCCTCCCTTTTTACTGTCTATAGCTTCTTTCTGGCAATTTTATCCAAGAGCGACGAGTTTATTGCTTTTATAACTGTAATTCTACGGTGTTTAAAGACATCTTTTTTATCATAACTATCCTGTATTTTCTAACTTCTCAAAGCCATGCTGTGATTTCATTAGAATTCTTTCTCGAACAAGACGATTCCGGCCTAAAGAGCAGCTGCTCTATTGATGTTTTTAAATCCATTCTTAAATCACTTAAGTGACTGCTGTGGTGAGAATATCCAATTTACTCAAATTTGAGCCAGTGTGAACATTAGTGGTGAATTCTGACCTGTAATTGCATTATTTCACTCCGAGCCTTCTTGACACGTGATTGCAAGTCCCAGTAGATGAACAAGTAAATTGATTTTATTTTTTGCACAGGCAGCTGGAACTATTTTTGAGGTTTAAGTGAATCTAATATGATTGATGAATGAATACTGGTGCATGTCTTCACTGTAATGTCTGAGTGTCACAAAGGAAATACTTCACATCTTGTTATTTTTGGGGGGATGCTCTCGCACTGTCTGTGCTTCCTGTTTTCTTAATCTTCAGATTATAAAGGTCAAAGCTACACTTACATATTTACAACATTGCAGTCCTTCTAAAAACAATTATAAAACTCTTAAAGGCAGGCCTATAAGAGTTTTTGCAGGGAAACATCACAACAAAAGAAATGACTAAACACATACTTCCTCAGTATTTCTCCAACCCATAAAGCATTTAAAGATATCATAAGACATGACAAGAGCTTAAGTGGGTTTGACGATGATGATCTGAGGAGTTACATCACGGCATTTCATTTTTAACTGATTTGACCAGATTTAATACGCATGGCCATGCAAAAAATATCCAATTACTTATACGCCATACAACAACAGATACCACCGGGTTTAGAGCAGGACCACCTAAAGCCTGCAGGGCCACTGTCCTGTCTGTTCATTGACATGCTTGTCGTACCTGCTGTTGCATGGAACAAGTGAGGCAGAAGCGATAATTGGACAAGAAGCAGTTCTCGATGCCTGGAATAGTCCATTCCTGGTGTAGGGGGTAAAGGAAATAAACATCAACCTCACAGGCATCAGCTAGTCATGTTTAGGTTTGGGGATATCTTAGCTTGATTTGTGTAATACCAAATTAAAGAGTCCATGGACCTATAACTGTAGATGTCGAATTCTATAGATGTAAGCCCAAATCTTGCTGATATTAGTGAGGGAGCTACAATCTGTGGTGTTTTTTTTTTTAATCTCTACAGAACAGTTGTGGTCCTTTACATGAGCCACTTACTTAAAAACTGCAAAATATTATAATTTAAATACACACATTTATTTTAAATAAAAATTAAAGCATGTTTTCATTCACATTCCATGTTATTTCTTTCTCTGAAAAGGTGTAATTACTAAAACATGGCACAGATTTGTTCCTGATATGGCCCTTCTGTCAAGTTTTGGAACCTTTTGTGGTCCAAGAGTCAAATAGTTTGCCTTACTCCTGCTCTAAAGTGTCCCAATATGTACATATGTGCGTGTGTGGGACTGTTTGTGTCCTGGGACAAGTCTTCGCCCCAACAGTAGCCGAGACAGGCTCTGACAGGGATATAGTGGATTAAGAAAATGGATGGATTGATTTGTCTGACAAAACCAGTCCAACAAACAGGCACTTCATTAGTTTATATTGCTCTGTAATTAAACCAGTGGTGGTGGCATGTGCATGCAAATGGTTTTCTGTCTGCATTTTCTGCAGAAGCTGCATTTGTTCTGAACACACAGAGCTCAGAGAAATAGACATTTGAAGTCTAATGTTAGGAGGAAGGTGAATGAGGAAGGAACACACCCTCATCATATCATGATTCAGTCAAAGGGGTGCTCAGTGGCAGAATTCTCTTCCCTGTTCCATAAGGAGTTGCCCTTCTCTCTGTTACATCAGCTGATGGTGGGATTTCTGTTTCTTAGTGCTGCCTCCGCTAGTCTCCTCCTGCTGCGTTGTAAATGTTAGCCATGTGATTCACGGGGAGCGGTCTTGGTCTTACAAAAGTGAATTTTAAAGGTCACTCCTCTGGGGTGGGTTTTCAAGAGGTTTCTTATTCTTCAGGGTAAGTCTTACATCCTGTGAAGGTCTAGAAAGCTCAGGATTATCCAAAAATCAATTCTGGGTTAGTTTGAAAACGCTTCAGCTATTCCTTCATGTTCTGCCTGTTTATGGCTTTAGTCGTCAAGTTTCCTCATCCGGAGCCTGTTGTAGAAAAAAAAAATGAATTCAGCTCATGATTTTTCTTTATCCCGCTGTCTTCTTGGTTTTGAGTGAGTAAACATCTGTTCCTTCATCTTCATTCCTACCAGATGCTGGGCAGCAGCCTGCAACACTGGAGAGAAATACCTCCGACCAGGAAAAATAACAGCCACAGTCACTTTTAGTGGCTTATCGGTTTCCAAAACAAGACGTATATTAACACAAATCATGAGCTCACAGAAATAATGATTTAAAGTAGAATTTTGAAGAGAATTGGTCTGCATTTCTTGTAATCAATGTTTTCACATTTAAAAATACAAATTATTGTTGAAGAGGTTTCATGAAACCTGCTCTACGGTAAATCTTCTCGTATTTAGCTACCCTCTGTATGGACTCTAGAGATCCCAGATTTAGAGATTTGACTGACAGGTGTGGAGGAGGAAAGTGTGGAAGTTTTTTTTTTTTTTTCTTGCTTTCACACCAAAATGGCACTTAATGTCACACCTTTTAGCTCCACTCTTGCTGTGCAACGCGTAGAAACACGTGCTTACACTTCATGCTCTTTGTAACACACTAGACTGACAGACAAAAACACATGCAATGACACTTGGGAAACAATTCAGATACAAGATCAGGTGGGTGAAGTTTTTTTTTGGTTTAGAAAAATTGAACTGAATGTGGGTGCTATGCAAAACTGAAATATTGTGGCTGGTATTTATTTTGACCCTTTTAATTTGATATGGATGAGTTGCACAATTGTGTAAATCAATTTAACAAGTCAGGACAAATCTCTTTTTGATGTGCTGAAACATGATTGGTGGCCCAGTTTACAGTTGATATGGAAAATAAATAAATAGATGAGTGAGCTTGCTCAGTGTATAAGTGTTTCAATGCAACTTCTTCAAACATTGCTAATCCTCATTCCTAAAATGTCTGGAATTTCTTCCCCTTTGAGGACTCTTATGTACTTAGTTTTTAATGCTTTCACACGAGTTGCCTTAGTGACCCAATATAGACAAGAAAACAGAAAATAAAAACACAAGTTCTTCATTAAAAATACATTCAACATTGAATTTGAGAAAACAATAAAAAAAACAGCTTAAATTGAATTTAAAAAAAGGCAAAAAAATATATTTTTAAATTTTAACTATAAGGACACAGCTCATATTCTGTTATGAGCACTTTAGGAGTGATCACATAAAAAAGGAGGACAACTGTGTTTGTGATTTTAAAGTGAAAGTGAAAAAGGTCAATCAAATCAGAATTACTCTGTTTTTTCAAAGATCCTTTGCAGGTGGAACTTGATGCAGAGACAAATAATCATCAGTAAAATCAATACAACACACATACACTCAATAAGATACAGACAAAATTTACTCAGGGACGTTGAAACAACTAACTGAAATGTCTAAAAAAGGCTAAAAAAAAAAAAGCTGAATGAATTGAAGCTGAATTGAGGTTGGTAAACCGTCCTTTGTCCTGAATGGTAATAAACCCGATCTATGTCTTGAATAATCAATTGTAATGGATGTGCAGTTGAGGTGACAGCTTTGGAGAACCAGTTTTGGAGACCACTACAGTAAATTTAGTATGAAAACTTGCTAAAATGTGTCAAATAAATCTGCTAAAAATGAGCATCAATTGGGAAATTAGGGGCCTAGAAGGCACAAATGTTCTCATGTCAAATTGTTTAAACCTTAGAA
>NC_050520.1:19272032-19315613 GCF_002922805.2 Oryzias melastigma
AAGAACACTACAGGATTATTCATCCATTTCTTAATTCTTTTTGGGATCAAAGGGTTGCTGGAGCCTGTACTGGTCACTGTAACCAATCAACCAAAGAAGCATGTTTTTGGACTGTGGGAGGAAGTCAGATTACCTGAAGAAAACGTATGTAAATGTTCAATTATAACATACATTAAACTACAAGACTATGTTTTCAATGAAGTGAGAAGTGGCTAAAATTAAAAGAAATAGCAAACTACGATCCCAGGATGGATAAATGCAGGTAGCCAATGACTATGTAGTAACTAATAGTAACCCACATAATGAAGTAAGTATGAGTGATGGCAAAAACAGAATATCAAGCTTTAGTTATGAGAAGGATAACCAGCTGAAAGTGCTAAAAATATCAAAAGATTGTAAAAAAAATAGGAAATGGTTTAAATCACACAAGATTAGAAGAGGGAAAACCATAAACGTGATTATAGAATTATTGAAATATAAAAGAACAGACACATAAAAATCTTTAAATTGAGACACAATTTTAAACAAAGAAGTGAGTAAAACTTGAAAAGAAAAATATAAATGTGAGAGATGGAAAAAATATGAAGGCATGTAAAAGTGACAAAACAAATGATCTGACACTCAAATAAGACTACAGAGTTATAAAGAATGGAAATTGATTAAACTGAAACAGCTGTAGTGATGACTAATTAAACCTGGATGTGAACAAAACAAAAGACAATCTGAAACAGAAAAAACTACTTTTCCAGAATTCTAATTTTATTCATGCTTTACAAATTGTGTGTTTTTTATTTAGCTCTAAAAGTGAACTCTAGCTTACATTCCTAAAATCACTGAGGGAAATTTGATCTTTAAAAATGCTGTAATGTCAATGCTTAACAATAGAGGACGTGAGCTGATGCTAGTTATAGAAAAAAAGTCTTACACAATAAATTTTAGTAATATTTCCTTTAATCAGGGGTTTATTGATCCACAGAAAACAACTGGAAATTCAGTTTGTTGCCCTCAATTAACATTAGCCTCTTGAAACGCTCCCATGACCCACAATGATTTCCTATCAGCATGAAACATGACCCATTTTAAAGTGAGGCAATATGTAATTTCCCATTACATGTTTGCAGCAGTGTCACAGTGATGCATAAATAAAGAAAAGAAGTTGGCTTTCATGTGCCTAATGTGAAAAGTGTGCACTGATGGTTTTGCATAATTATACAAAGGTGTGGTAAACCCATGATGTCAACCTCACCAGCAGAACAAGGAAAAAGCATCAGATATGAATTTGTGTCATTCCTCCTGCAGCCCCCCCATCTCAAAAACATAATGGAAACAGAGAGAGTGTGATGGGTCAAAAGAAACATGCATCCTAAATGATAATAAAAGAGACAGTTTCAAGGAGGGGTGTTGCTTTTTTATTTTGAAGGAGATGATTTACTATGCATATGTGCTAATAGGCTTCTCCCTGCTACTACATTTAGCCCTCCAAACGGAGAGTTATGGAAAAATACACCCTAAAGAAAAATACGCTGGGCCAACTGAAGAAATTGACGTAACAATCTGCATTGATTTTTTTTAAGTTATCCCAACTCTAGTAATTTTTCACAGACTTTTTGAGTTTAATCAACTTAATTTTCTTAGTCCTACAAGCACAAATTAGTTTGCATTTTCAAGCTAAAGCTTTTGGTGAATTTAAGTTAGCGACTTATTGCATTTAAGTTACTTCAACTTAATTGTTTTCCTTCATTATTACTCAAAAAAGTCCGTGCAAATTGTTAGCTTAATTTTTTCAGTTCTGTAAACTTACCTCAGTTGAATCAAACACCACCATAGTTTTTTGCTTTAAATGTTTATTTGGAGAAGAAATATTACTTTTTAACCGTACACCTTTTTTTTATATGTCACAAAATTAAGAAAAGCTATTTCATCTTATAAATACTTATTTCTCTTTATTTCTCAAAAAAAAAATAAAGATTACAAAAAAACCAAACAAAGAATGGTAGTGACTTCAGCAATTTTTATTGTCCGGGCTTTTGTAAAAAGTCAAATAAATACCACAATGTCACATACAACCTTTAATATCAAATAAGCTTAAAACTTTTTTATTAGAGTGACTATCGAAACTGCTTAAATTCAATACTGTCATTTGTTACTGTCAGCAGGACAGTAAAAACTTTTCATAGCACAAAGTGTCAAATTCCAGTCTTTGAGGGCTGATGTCCTGCTGATTTTCCGGGTTTCCTTGTTTTACTTCCTGTTAATCACCTGGCCACGTGTGTCAGTCAATCAGAGGGAGAAATGAGGACATTGGTGGAAACAAACCAAAATGAGGTTCTGGGTACGTCCTTCTGTTCCCTCGATCACAATTCCTGCACGAACTGGTGTAGTCCCTTTTGCATTGGCAGTTTTCTAGACTTCCTCAGTGATGTCAGCATCTTCCTCCTAAAAATAATAAAAAAAATAATGATTCTTTGAAGTCCAAAAAATTGGATAAAATGTCAAATAAAACCTCCACCTACGAACAGTTCTTCTTCCTCCTTTAGGTGGACCACCAAGCTACAAACACCAGCCTCTGGTAACTGCGGTAACTACAGAGGAATAAAGCTGATGAGCCATACAATGAAGGTGTGGGAAAGAGTAGTGGAAGCCAGACTAAGAGCAGAAGTGAACATCTGTGAGCAGCAGTATGGTTTCATGCCAAGAAAGAGCACTACAGATGCAACATTTGCTTTGAGGATGTTGATAGAGAAGTACAGAGAAGGTCAGAGAGAGCTCCACTGTGTCTTTGTAGATCTGGAGAAAGCTTATGACAGAGTGCCCAGAGAGGAACTATGGTATTGTATGAGGAAGTCTGGAGTGACAGAGAAGTATGTCCGAGCAGTGCAGGACATGTATGAGGGCTGTAAGACAGTGGTGAGGTGTGCTGTAGGGGTGACAGAGGAGTTCAAGGTGGAGGTGGGATTACATCAGGGATCAGCTCTGAGCCCCTTCCTGTTTGCAATGGTGATGGACAGACTGACGGATGAGGTTAGACAGGAATCACCATGGACTATGATGTTTGCAGATGATATTGTGATTTGTAGTGAGAGCAGGGAACAGGTGGAGGTGGAGTTAGAGAGGTGGAGGTTTGCCCTGGAAAGGAGAGGAATGAAGGTTAGCCGCAGTAAGACAGAGTACATGTGTGTGAATGAGAGGAACCAGAGTGGAAGAGTGAGGTTACAGGGAGAAGAGATAAAGAAGGTGGAGGAGTTTAAGTATTTAGGGTCAACAGTACAGAGTAATGGAGAGTGTGGAAAAGAAGTGAAGAGGAGAGTGCAAGCAGGTTGGAATGGGTGGAGAAAAGTGTCAGGTGTGATGTGTGACAGAAGAGTTTCAGCACAAATGAAAGGAAAGGTGTACAAGACTGTGGTGAGACCAGCCATGTTGTTTGGACTAGAAACAGTGGGACTGAAGAAAAGACAGGAAGCAGAGCTGGAGGTAGCAGAGATGAAGATGCTGAGGTTCTCTTTGGGAGTGACCAGGATGGATAGGATCAGGAATGAATACATCAGAGGGACAGCACATGTTAGAGGTTTTGGAGATAAAGTCAGAGAGGCCAGACTGAGATGGTTTGGACATGTTCAGAGGAGAGACAGTGAATATATTGGTAGAAGGATGCTGAGTCTAGAGCTGCCAGGAAAGAGGTCTAGAGGAAGACGAAAGAGGAGGTTTATGGATGCAGTGAATGAAGACATGAAGGTGGCTGGTTAGCGTGGAGGATGCTGAAGACAGGCTTAGATCGAGGAAACTGATTCGCTGTGGCGACCCCTAAAGGGAAAAGCCGAAAGGAAAAGAAGAAGAACTTAATATTATGTTGTTGTTGAGTGAACTCCAAATTAATGATTAAATATTTTCAAAATATTAAGTTCTTAAAACTTTAAAACATTTTAAGTTCAACTCACTGATTTAAATAAGTTAAATAAGTTAACTACTCATTATTATTACTTTATCAAGCAAACTTACAAGCAAACTATACAGTTTTGAGCTTAAACTGTAGTTTTATTTAAGCTCCAGATACTAACCCCATGAATCATTTATTAGTTTTAGCAGAAAAATGAGCACTTGTCATCCTGCTCTTCACTTTCAACAATGTTTTCAACTTCCTCGTGGATTCATCTTATCAGGGTGAGCTTTTTGAAAGAGCATACCTTTTGTAGCTGCACCAACGCTTCACTTAGCTTGTCCTGTAGCTGCTCAAACTCCCTCGTTCCCTTTTCCTTTCAGTCCAGCTCTCCAGCTCCAATAGTGATGGCCAGATGCAGATGAAGCTTTCTTGAAGCACTGAAGCCTTTCTTCCAATTGGTTCACTCCAGAGCAATCCTTCATGAAGCTTTATTTGCTCTAGGGGGACATCTAGTGGACACAAAAAATAACAGCAGAATTTGATCTGGAGGATTTTGAAAAAAGCCCAATAATAAACATGTCAGCAAAATAAAGTTTAAAAAACATGTGCATTACTGTATACTTTCTCTGTGCGTGTGTTTGCTTATGTATTGATACAGATACATAAATAATATATATATATATATTTTTTTCTCATTCTCAAAGGAAAATTAGGAATGAGAAAGAAGATTCTGATTATTTTATTAGCACGGAGAAAAAAAGTTGTAATAGAGAAAATTTTGATTTGTGAAAATGAAACTTAGCAAACATAATTAACAGATTGATTGTTAATTTTACTTTGAATGAAGTGTTCTTTTCGTGTAGGCCAAATATAATGTGGAGTCAATTGCTATTTATACATGGTGTAGAGTTTTTCTAAAATCTTTTGGTGATTTAACAGTTCCAAAATACGGGACTAATTGTTTCTGGGTGTTCTTTACAGAGTTTGAATTTGAGATCAGTTGTTTTATTATATCTTAACATGTATTGATTAGTGGGATAGATTCTATGTAGAAGTTTGTGAGAAACATTTCTCATGCTGTTATTAATGAATAATTTCTGATGCAGTGTCCAAACATTATTTCATGGTAAGTCAGAGATCCATTTTCTCCAATAGAAGACAGCAGAGGGACAGAGATGACATTTTGTTGATAAAGGGCACATATGTTTCTGTTGTTTTTCTAGGCAAAATTAAAACAGGATTTTCCAACAGTGGGGAGTAATGTTTAAAGCACATCTTTCTAGATTATTTTCGGAGATTACAATACCTTTATTACAGTTTATTTTATTGTAATGTTACACATTGATGTAAAGAACAATCTTTGACTGAAAGAAGTTCACATTTGTTAAGATTTTTGTTTGTCAAGATGTTTGTTTTTGTTTCTTTACCTGAAAAAAGTAAGAAGAATTACTTTCAACTTCTTCTAACCATTTCAGCCTTGATCTGATCAAGCTCCTTCAGCTCTGTTCTTATAAATGCTGAATATTCTTTTTTTTTCTTTTGACAGATTGCTGAATTTATTTTCTCATCGTCTAATAAATCTGCTGGATTTTTTTATTGCCATAATGTCATGAATAACTTTATTTTCTTAAGCTTCTCTGGGTTTATTTAAATCTGAACTAAACTTTAAAAAAGTAACAATTTAAAATTTGAAAAGTTCCCAGTTTTCTTCTTTAACTTGATTATTGAGAGACTAATTCAGAAACCTTTTCTTGTACTATGTCCAGTTTAAGCAGTTATTTAGAATCCAATAAGCTTTCCTGTTTTGGGACCTAGTCTCAGAAAATTTAATAGAAATATAAATTGTAAATAGGAACAGTGCTTTACATTTAATTGTGTTTTTTTTAAACCCCTGGCATTCAAAGAACCTAAAGGTAAAGACAGGATTTAGAAATTACAAAAGAGAGAGAGAAAAAGGAGAATGAAAATTCTGAGCAACAGCTTCCAATTCATTTGATCATCTTTTACCTTTATTTTCCCACAGATAGGACCCAGTTATGAGCAAAAGCAAATGGTAGTAGCCATGTTAGAACCATGGCTAGGCTGACAGCAGCTCACTGACTGCAGTAGAAAATATTGAAACATTAAGTTTTACCTTAATGTAAGTCACGCTAAAATTGTCCGACTTTAGCTCTGTTTACAAGGATTTTGTAAGCACTGGAATTTATTTAGGCAACTTTTAACTTGTCAGAAAAGATCTTCTGTAGCTCCAGGTCTCAAAGCTAATGCTAGCGTTAGCATTAGCATAGATTCAAAGAATAACATCACAAATACCTTCATAATTAAACAAGCAGCATTCACTGAAGTACTTGTAACCGTTGCCGAACTGTAACCGGGTCGTCAGAAAGAAATAATCCAAGACTTGTTTAATATCATCCATAGGACTTTGGGGAAGCAGCTGACACTACTCTGATTTGTGAACGATCTAAGAGGAGGAAACGAATACCAGCTGGTATGACATTTATTGAACAAATATTGTACACATTTCGGTTACAATTGGCTAGGTTACACTTTATTATTTATGTAAAATTGCTTTAAACAGCGCTCAGCAGTCAGCTTTGCCTCTAAAAACAAAAGAACTCTCCGGTGATGCATGACGTCACGCGATTTTTCCCAGGATGCACTGCGGCTCAAAATGTATTTTTGTGAAATAAATACCCTTTAAAGTTATATTTATGTTTCTAAATAGTTTATTTGCAAGTAACATATCGTATATAATTCAAATCTGTAAGAAAAAAATGGAATCAAAACCATTAGTTTACACATATGGTGAAACAGCCTACTATAAATAGCGCTGAGCGACTTTCGCACCATCAGGATTGGTCGGTGTGCAGCGGGAAGTAAACAGATCCCACAGGTGGTGTTCACCAATGACGTACTGTGGTAGAACTGACGGCTCTCTGGGGTCGCCACGGCTTGGGGAGGTCTCCTAATCCGTGGGGGAGTGGGAGAAATCGCACTCTCGTCCATGTTCAGCACCCTCCCCCCCTATGGTCATACAGACCCCAGTAGAGCCCCCGATGCACACTGACCAATCCTTTTTAACCATTAAAGAACCTATGTTACCTAAACAGGCTCCATCAAACTAATAAATCATCTTGATTCCTGTGCCATGTACCTGGAACTACAATGCCATGCTAGAAAAACAAATCCCTTCTTTAAATGTCACCTAGAGGCTTTCACTCAAAACTGAATAAACAAATATATATATATTAAAGTCAAAACCCTTCCTCTCACCATACAGTATCTACGATTGGAGATGTCTTATAAATGGTTTCCTCCAAACATGTTTCTTTATATAACCTTAATTGTGTGGATGCTGTCAGCATTCACACTATAGTGATCCATTTTTCTTCTGTACATTTTTTGTCGCTCTGTAGCTCTTCAACCCTTTGACCTATTCAGCTCATTCAGCTATTAAACTATTCAGCTCTTTTAGCAGATAGCTGCTCATAAGTTTCAACTTTATAACTCTTCAACTTTTTTAATTATTCAACCAAATACCACTTTTTTAACTCCATTGAAAATGGCTTGCGGAATGTTCAAAACAATGCTTTTTGGGACAGCACTCCCGCATTGATAGTTGTGTCAACCACAAACAGCTAAAATACCTAAAAACTCACCACACATTGAATAGATCAAAATACTCCTTTTTCTAAATATATTATTTTTTTGTTTAAAAAAAAAACAAACTAGGTGATGAAATCAGCAACAGTGAGTGGACAGATGATTGGAGCAGATGAAGACTGACAAGAAGCATCATAAACATCCACCCACTGGTGGTGAAGCTGCAGGAGGAAAACCACCAGCTCCTCTTTGCCAACCCTTAATGAACCGCTGAGGTCCAGCACAAGTCATTCCTGAACAGGAACTCCACGCAGATGCTGAAAGACTCAAACTAGAGGTGGTAAATGAGCATCAATGCTGAAGATTTTCACAATAAAAGAGCCAGACTCAAATGGTATATTAAAGGGATGGACAACCCTGGTCCTCCAGTGCCACATTCCTGCATGTTTTCCAACATAACGTGCTCTGGCATGTGTCTTAGTTCTTTCAGTCATCAGAGTGAATATACTGTATAAATAAAAATGTCTTTATACTACAGATGGGAACAGGTGTTTTCTTTTGTTCATACTGTAGATGCTGCTTGTTTGCTGATTAGCAGCAAACCTAAAATGATCAATTTCTTATTTACCTATTATTGAATACAAAAACATTTTTTTTCATAATTGGAAATAAAACCAGGTGTCACAGGGTTCAGAAATCATCAATAAACCTTCATGTTTTAGAAATAGCAGCTCAGGTAAAAGAACTGATGTTGTCTCATTAATAACAATAATACAATTGTTTGAAATACATGTATTTGACCCTTTCATTTGGAATGGCCGTTATAATTTGCCACCCCTTCAAAGACTTCACCCCCTCCTGCCACCCCATAGAAAATGTTCTCGCTCCGCCACTACACTGTAAAACCAGAGGTAATGTTTCATCTTAAAAACACGAGTTAAAGGGCTGCCTTAAAATTTGAAGTTAAGAAAACAAATATGATTTGTTGTGTTAACATAAACTTTTGTTGTGTAGAATTAAAATGTCTTGATTAAACAAAGTAGTGGTGTATTGATCTGATTTGGATTTTTAAGTTGTGTCAACTTCTTTTGGTTGTTATATTAACTTTAGTATTTTTATCAAATCTTTTAAAAGTTGGTTTAAGCATTTTGTTTTAATCAAACTAACTTGCAAATTTTAGTCAAAAGAACTAAGATTTTTAATTGACTAGACCTAAAGAAGAATATTTAAAAAGTTATTTAAAATGCCCTAAATTAGTCCTACAATATTTGGACACCGTGATTCATTGAAATAGAAAATGATAATAATTAAAACAAGTGGGTTTTCAAGAAAAAACAAATTTTAACCATAATTTCTTTATTTTCCAAACAAAAAATAATTTCAGGATGGACATTTCTTACTCCCATTATGCTCAGGAGAAAAAAATCATACGTTGGGCAAGGACTCCTTCCTTTACAGGTTACTTTCATAACGTTCTGTAGACAAAACCATCATTAATCAAACCAAAAGCAAAATCTATATTGTATTTCTCAGACCATGAACTAACAAGGAGCACTGTCCCTCACCAATGTCCGTGAAGATCTTTTAATGACTTCAGTGTACTGCAGGCCTTTGGTATAGTCCATGTTGGGCGCAGACAGCAGACCCATCAGCAGAGCAATGGCATGAGGAAAGTCCTTCATATTGTTCAAAATGATTTGTTTTTCAAGAACAACTGATGTTCCACCATGTCTTCTCCATCTTCAATTAGTACAACGCCAAGTTTCAGCCCTCCCATTGATTGAAGCCTCCTCATCAGGGGACTAGAAAAGACAAACAAAACAAAGAATACATTATTAACTGCAATTCATGCTGAGAATCTATTAGATCCTTTTCACTGTGACATCAGACAAAATGTGGACAGGGCGGAACATGTGAAAAGTTGCTTCAGTGTTTAGGTTTAGAATGGCAGAGCTCACAGCTGAATGCTGTTCAACACAATTTTACACAAATAATAAAAAGTAACCGTACCAATTTCAACAGAAAAATGTACAATATTTATTTTTATAAAACTCCTGCTAAACTGTATTTTCATTTCCTGTCTTAGATTGTTCACAAATCTAAATACAAATTTGATTAATCCTTCAGTAATTGAGGTTCTGTTGAAAATATTGTCCTTTCATTGAACAGATATTATAACGGCTTCTATTGTGCTTGATATTATTTGCACGTGTTTTAAGTGCGATCAAGGACAAAAACTGATGAAAATTCATGTTAGCCACATGTAAAAGGTGCTGTCAAGATGCACATGGCTGCATGTTGGCTGCATGTTTTAACTACACCCAAGGCTACATTTAATTTTTAGAGTATTTTAAGGGGTAATTGTAAAAATAAGAATGCCTTTAACAGGAATATTTTGACGGTCACAAATTATTTTCATCCTTGTTTAACTTTTTTATTCCACAGGGATCAGATATGGTTATGAGCAAAAGCAAGGTGGAGCTCCATCACAAAATAACACAAAACTTATTAGTTTTAAGACTCCCAGTTCCAGTTTTTATGTTGCACTGCTGTAATCCACAAGCAGGGCTCAAAGTTTACTTCTTTGATTATTCACCACAGTAATTTCAGTAGGGATGCAAAATAAAACAACAAATGTCTCTTCTTTTGCAGTCGCACAACAAATTTCTGCTTTGCTGGAAGAGCCGTGGAGCATTGGTGCCTCTGTGGTCTTTTGTTTAAAATGTATGGATGCGATCATTCAATTTAACCAATTACTTACTGGACTGCGTTGATGTGTGAATTTTTCCATTAAAATAATTTTACAACCAACATATCATTACGACTGCATTGTTAACAACAATGTGGTCAAATTAAGCTTACCTCAGCAGTTTTGGGTCCTCCTTGAGAAAGTGGGGAAGGCCCAGCAGAACAATTTCCATCTTTATTTGAGTAGAGGGTTGCTTTGAGAAAAAAAAAGAAAAAAAAAAAGGATTAAGTGTTAAATCCAAAAACAAAATACCACTGGAGGGAAAAAACAAGGAGTGCAGCAGGTTGGAATGGTTGGAGAAAAGTGTCAGGTGTGTTAGAAGAATTGCAGCTGAAATAAAAGAAAATGTGTACAAAACTGTGGTGAAATCACCATGTTGTTCATCCTAGAGACAGGAAGCAGAGCTGGTGGAAGCAGAGAAGATGCTGGGGTTCTTTTGGGGAGTGACCAGGATGGATCAGGAATGAATACATCAGAGGAACAGCAAATTTCCTGGACACGACTCGCACTGCCCCTTCAAATGAAGGGGAATGGAGAAGGGAAGAATTTGGATTGGGCCGAAGTAAACTTACTTCAAAACAGATTGCTCAGTCCAACTAGCGTCCCAGCCGTGGTCTTGTACAGGTCTAGTAGCCCTGGTAGGAACTGATCCAGTCTATTGAAGAAAGTAGTCGAGATTAACAGATGTCAGATTCTGCTTCAATCTGTAGAATATGGAAAAATGCATAACATCAGTTTAATAACTTTAAAAAGTCATGTTAAAACATTAAGTCATTACTTGTATTTAAATGTAAACGTACATCAGAACATACCCATATGAATGAATGTATTTCTCCTCCGCGACACGCTGCAGGCGAATCTTGGAATAAATACAGATAAAAACAATCATGTCAGTATTTCACATTTAACAAAAAGGTTTTTTTTACTGCAATTACCTGCCGCAGATACAAGCCCGTTGTCGTGGAGGAAGGAGCCGCCTGACTAAGAAAGGAGTGCACAGACCAAAGATGGGCGCACAATAATGGCCGCTGTTTACTTGCATGGTGCATTCAAAAACAAGCATCAACATTTACTATACAACAAAATCCACTCAATTATTAGAAAGGGGGAAAACTAGATGGAGGATCCCGGCACTAACGCGTCCCATGAGGGAAGCTCAGTGAGCCTTCATGTATTCGTTTTACAGATAATTCAAAGTTAAAATTAAAGTTATATCAGAATTCTCAAAAATTTCTTATTTTTCTTCTCTAATTCGATAGAGCTGAGTTAGGTAGCTACATTTTTTTTAATTCGACAAGAAAACAAAACATCAAAACTTACCAAGATGTGGTGTTTTGTCTTGTGTTTGTCCAAAATATCCTTTATTTTGTCTAAAAAAAAAAAAAAAAATGCCACCTCCTCAGCAAAATGACGACCCATCAACATATGGAACATATGAACATATGAACAACATATGAAAAAGCCGCGAAGTTCAGCCAACTGTAGCTTCATCTTCTACTTCTTCTAAGAAAAAAGGGAACATTTGCACTCTTACCGCCACCTAGTGGTTACATGTCGGAAGGGCCAAAAGACGATTGAACTCAAATTGTTAACTGAACACTACATTTCATTTTGAGAATTTTTGTTTAGTTGAGATGTGTTTGACTTAATGTTTTATTTTATATGAACAACATGACCTTGTTCAGTTGAATTGCAATAATACATTTGAACAACTAAAATGCTGAAATGGGATTTAGTGTCCGAATTCCTTCCCAACTCACTATAGTGCGTTTGTCATTTTGCCATTTTGATGTGATTGGTTTATATGCTGTGCTTTGACTTCCTGATTTCATGCTGAAATGGTTATTTCTTATCACCCTTTTTTTTACCTGCTTTAACTTCTTGTTTCAGATGTGGTCTTAGATGTCGCCACATTTTCCATATGCAGGATTTTTTTGTTGTATTTTTTTCTTTTTTCCTGCTGCTTCTCCTGCTTGATGTGTTTTATATCCCCACTAAGCCTGTTGACCTGCATTGAAATAAGATTGTGTTCTAGGTTGAGGTCAAAAGACTTGTATGGCCTGCATACACATTCAACATATGGTATAAATTGAATTAAACTCAGAGAAAGCATTAAATGAGAATTAAAGTAGAACACTGAAGAAACAAAAGCTAAAAGTTTTCATATAAATTTGTAAAAAGCGTGACAAAAGATACAGGCTGGTAGTACTGAGGTGTTGGGGGATTGCTGGTTGTGGTAATCAAGTAATCAAGTATGATGAAAATGTAGAACAGAGGGAGAGAAGCCCCTGCTCTGGTGACTCGGCTGATCATGAGACCATCAATCAGGTGTTTTTAAGGTGATTAATGGAAGAAAAACATAAAAATTCTAGTTTTATAAATTACACAAATCTCCAGTTTCCTCCAAGATTTCTTAATAATGATGCCTTTTGATTAATCTGAAATAGAAAAACAAGTGAAATAAGATTTTAGAGAACACAGCTTTTTAGGATATGCCATTTGATGAGGTTGGTTACCTGTGACAGCGAGGAGTCATATTCTAAGCACAAAAGTGTGATCGTCTGCAAAGCCTCATTACTCCAAAACCACAAGAGTAGAAGTAGAACTGATGGAAAAACTTAGTTGATCAAATAAATTGAACCTTTAAAACCTGAATTAACCAGTGCAAAAGTCAAACTCGACGGAATCATTGAAAAGGAAAACCTAAAAAGCTTTTGGCTTTTTGGAAATAGGAGTGGCACGAAGAGGATAACAATAACAGCCCTGTGTGTAGTGGTTAGCCATGTTGCCTCACAGCAAGAAGTTTTGAATCCCCACCGGGACCCTTCGGCATGCATGCTCTCCTTGTGCATGCACAGGTTTTCAAGTTTTAATGCACATTTTGTATGGAGATCCCAAAATCTGATTTGAAAACATGCACAGCAAGCGACAAATGAATGCAAAAGTTTTGAACGGGGACTTCCAAAATTCTCATATATGCACATTTACATAGACTTTTAATTGAAAGTGGTCTCTTGAATGAGACTGTGAACGTAGTTTAGGACATTAGTTTCTGCTGGACCAGTATGATTGCCTATAGGTCTTAAAGTTGGATTTTAGTTACAATTTTTGTCTCCTAATCTCTTCAAAACAATAAATGTTAGCTTAATATTTGTAGGCAACCTTCAAGCTTTACAAAGGTCGGAGGTTTGTTTCTTTATCCTAAAGCAATTCCCTGCACAGATGAAGGAAAAAACAATGGCAGTAATTTTTTTGTGTTTAAAATGGAGAAAAATTGCTGTGAAGCTAAACTACTCTCCAGCTCCTGAAAACTATTGAAATATTTATTACCTCTATTACAACACAAAGCCTTTACTCCCACTCCAGCTCACAAGTCAAGTTGAGGGCTAACAAACATTTGTTTTTGGCATAATTGAAGGTGAACCGAGCTGTTTAAAGACATACTGAGAGGAAGACTGTGTTTATGCTAATGCCTTGTCAGATAAAGGAGCTAGCAGCTCTTTGACACCATTTATTATTAATAGGACAAGATCACAGAAATGCACAAGATATGAGGCAAACAATGCTGCCTCTGGCAAACAAAGGGGTCTGAGTGAATGCTTCAAATCCAGCTGCATGTGAAAGCAGGGCATGGAGGAAGTGGGTGCATGAAATGACTTATTTGTTTATTGATGTTTGTGTTTGTCTCACAATAGTGGCTGTTTGCAAACATGTTTGTAACATGTGTTGCAGCACATGCATGAGGTGACAGGAAAGCAAAAGGTAAAGCGGTATGTTCAAACTCTTTGGAAGCAGAAACATTTTGCAGATATATCTTTTTACCAGTTAATCAGATTACATTTAGATTTATTCCCATGAGGTAGCAGTTCAGACATTTCACACACACAATAAAAATACAAAGTGTGGTTTTAGGGTACTTAATAATTAATTTGTTCCTTATAACTAGACAAAACTTAGCTCGATTCCAGCAAGAAACAATCGATGCGTTTTATTTCCATTGTGGTCTAATGTGCTGAGAAGATAAAAAAGCATTAAAAACACACTCGTCCAGCTGTACAGTATATTTGATTGTATTAAAGTGGCCATATCCTATTATGATATTTTTCAAATTTTAATCTTACATCGCTATAAGTAATACATTTTTATTTAAATTCTTCCTTATCCATATCATGAATATATGAGAGTCTGTGACTTCCATTTTCTGTTTTCTGTCACTTTTTGAAAGTCATGTGACAGCTTCTAAAATCAAAATTCTGGGCATCTTTTTGAGTATTCTCATCATTTTATTTTATATTTGAGATCAAAATGACCTGAAACTGGTGTGTGGTCTTTTAACTGACAGATGACCGCAAGATCCCGGCCTTCCTTTGCCTGTTTCAATGAGTGTCAGGCTTGCTTGTAGCTGCGGTTTGCCCATTTTGGAGGAGGCCGGGGTTCGTTGACGCCAAAATGCCATTGACCACTGGAGCAGAAGAACTTCTTTTTTCAAACCGGCTCCACACAAATCAGTGGGTGATGTTGCACCTCCTTTGTTCATCTGTAACAGAGGGGGAAAGTACGGCGCTGCAAGAACCAAAACCAATGGTATAGTGTTTTTGTGTTGGCAGAAAAGGATTGTGTTTGGCAAAAAAAAAAAAAAAAATCCTGTACTACACAATGTAACTTTGTGTGTAGGCTGCACTGTGAAGCTATAAACTGTTTTCTTTTGTGCATTCTGTGCTCTACTTTATAAAATAAAACAATTAAAAAACCACAAGGCGGAAATTCTCACCGTAGCAAAACAGACCCAGTGGCAGCATTAAGTCGTGCAAGTGATATCATTATTCTCTGTGTCCTGCGCCGAGGAGGCAAGTGAGGTCACAATGTTTGGGGAGTAATCTCTTTGTATGCGTGTGTGTGTTTGTGTGTACACGTATTTCTGTTGTACTGGTTGTGAGTCTGTGTGCTCAAGTGCAGGATTAGCGTGCCTCTCCAGTTCTCTGGCTGTAATCGGACAGGACACTGGCTCCATGACGGCCTGAGACCCCCACCGCCTCCCACTGTGGGAGTGCCCCCGTGCCTTTCACTCTTTCATGACAGTCTTGGGGCTGTTTTCATTTGTCTACTTTTCTTTAACCAAAGTGATAAATGATAAATAAGTGATAAGTGATAAATAAATTGGATCTTCGTTTGTGCTCTGTCCTTGGATTTCATTAATATTTCTCTTGCTTGTATCACTTGCTTTCCAGACTTTGTAAAAGTCCCTTAACTCGCACAAAAGTCCGTCAGAGAAGGAAAGCCGCGGCAGTTTGACGGTTTGGAGGTCTTCAGATAAACGGCCTTCAGTGATCAGGTTAGTCTGAGCCCTCTGACCCAGGACTAGTCAGTCTGCTGTTAGTTTGACCCTTAACCTCGCCCTTTTGTCTTTCAGACTCAACGCCAAGCGCTCCTGACTCTAACACACACACATACACACACACTTCCCTACTTGCCCTATTATCCTTGACAGCCCTTATGCTCATATTAAGATCTACTTCAGTGATTTCAGGGCTGTTTCAGCTATAAACTCTCATTTAGAGGGAAATTAGTTTGGGTCGGAGTCTTGTTACTATACCGTCCTTAACAGCATTAGAGCTTTACTTGTGGCTTTTAAATACCAACGAGGATGGATGGAACCATTCAAATAGACTTCCTACTTTGTTACACCATGTGTAATGGCCAAGCATTTAATGCTTTACTTTATTGTATTGCCATTGTGCAGTTCTCTTAGTGGCACAAATGATAATAATTATGGATGGACACATGCTGAAAGAAGGGTTTATGCATCTATGCACCCATCTATTGAAGATAACCCTCACTAAGCCCCACTAAGGCTTTTAAACCAGCTAACTTTAATCTGAACCAGTTGGAGGAATTAACATTTTAATATACATGCTTAGACATAGAAAACTTCCCAAATAGAGATCGCTCACATCTAAGCTTTACGTTGCATTGTGACAGTTGTTTTATGAGGGCGATGCCAGCGGGAGGAACGATGCTGTCGCCCTCATCCCTCCAAAGAGACGGAGCACCATCAGACCAATCGAGATGGACCATAATCAGCTTTTCCAATTATGCTCCATCTCAGACCACTTATTCCGCACAAAATGACATCACTGAGGCTAGACATCACACAAATGCCTCTCAGAGTTTTGCAAGAGACCTCAATTTATACATTCAAACAAATAGTTTGGGCTATAATGAAAAAAGCCTTTTTGAAGTCTCGGGTGCCTTTTTAAAAAATCCCCATTGTTAGAGTGGTCGAGACGCAGCACACTCACAGCAATGCACCCAGAATTTCTGCAACAAAGCATAATTCTGGCGATCAAATAATTTGACAGGACATAACTCAGACTTGGATGAACAGAGATTTTTTACATGTGGAGGCATTATTTAGGAATGCATTCGTATGGGACAGTTTTTGCATGTCATGAGAGAGGAGGATGGAATCGTCTGTGTGTGCACGCTCATGTATATAAGTTGGAGAGGCGCAGGGGGGGGGTAATGATAAGCACCACTTAGGCTCTTTGATCAACGGGGTTCATCAATCTGCTGTCTGACCGTCGAGTCTGAGAAAGTCCTCCACTGACGAATCAGAGGTTCTCGCATGCAAGTGCATGAACAAAACTGAGATCTCCATGTGTTCCGCTTCATGGAAAGTCAGTCAGAAAGTTCTGTCACTGTATAAGCATGTTTATAAGGGGCGCAGTCTCCCTTTATGAGCTGGAGGCCCCTGATGTTTCCCCCTCATTCACTCCCCTCCTCTTTCTTGACGAAATCTGCCGGAGACAAAGGGTTAAGGGGGACCAGAGCCTTTGAAGAGCTGCCTGCTTAACCTCTGACCTAATGGTGCATGAGAGACAGACAGAAAGGAAGAAAGAAAAAGGTAGACCATCTAAAGCTGTGTGATGGAATGCAAATATTTAAGGTGAAAAGTCAAAAGAGAAAAAAACACACTTTTATGCACAGGTTTAATTTTAAAAAATAAATGTTGAAGTTGTGAAGTATGCATGAGGGTGCTCTGGAGAAGAGTCATTTGTCCACTATCCCTAAAAACCCCTCCCCTCGCTGGGCAGCAGGTTGTCATTGAAGCGGTCCAGCTGGTGGAGACTTAGGATGCCAAACAACCTGTCAGAGATAAGAGGAGGCGGACAAGGTATGTGGAGAGCACACAAACCGCTCTGGAGCTTTCACTGATGACCAAGGAGTTGGAACAGTTGGGCTCCGACACTTAAGCTTAGAAAGCGTCAGTACGACCTGCTGAACGAGACTTCACTCGTTATCAGGTCCCTCATATTTGTACATGCATTCAACTTGATAAAGTGGACTCCACTTAAAAGACCTTCCACACCAGACCTTCTACAGATACTTTAAATAACCCCCCGGGAATGTTAATGGTTTGTCAGAGAAGAACCACGCAACAATCAATTGACATTCTCTTGAAAAAAATTTATTCCGACTCTGTTAATAAATTTTTATTTAACAGAAAAGTAGGGATTTTTTTTATTACAATTTTCATCACCACTTTGGGATGGAGGATAAAACTGGAGACAAACTCTCACAGCGAAACAACCGTCTTAACAACAAACTAGTATTTACAATTGTACAGTGATAAATACTGGTAACAGAAATAATTCTAAAAAAAAACAATAAAACCACCCTTGATTTGCAGAGGCACAAACATCCACACACACAAAAATCTAATTTAAATAAAGGAATGATGACCTTTTCTCTCATATGGCAAGTCGCTGGAGCATTTAAGGAGAAACATAAGAACGATTTCATGAAATGAACTCTCAGCTTGAGTCATGTTTACAAAACCGACAACATGGAAAAACGCATTGGCTAAACTCTTTTTAACACCAGACTCATGAATAATTCACAAACAAACAAAAAATGGGCCAATTCACAAACACTGCGCAGTCCGTCATGTCGGAGAGCTGCATGCTCATTGGCCACCTGTCAGAGGACAGAGGAAGCTGATTGGTCGGATGGGGGTGACTGAGAGGACAGTCGTAACAGCTGTGTGACTCTGGATTGTGCACTTACCCAGAATGCAATGCGAACAGTGTTTACAGGTCCTTGAGCCTGTAGCGCGGTTTAAACAAACTGTTTATCTCAGTGGTGCCCCGCCTGCAGCTACCACTGCCTGTTTCGGTGGAAATTAACTCATAGCATCACTGAGCTGACTTGACATCGGTTTTGCATTTACACGGGCACACAGACACACACACACGTTGTTTCTCCTGCACTGAGACTGAGCAGGGAGCTGTGCTTTGCTCCAATAATGAGAAACATGTCTCCCTTGGGCTCTGTTGTGAGAGCTGAGATTATTTTGGTCGGTAAATGTTACTGACTGTCTGACAGTGGTCACAATTTACATCCTTCATAACGCATAAATCGAGGAAGATGGACAGGAAAACAGCGGTTCATGGTAGGGCCTAAAAAGGACTCAAAGTGCAAACATTTGAATGACACAAGTCACAGAGTTTTGCAAAGAGGATAAAATACAATACTAATGTTAGTGATACTTTGAAGACCCACTCCAATCACCTTTTGATGTATCATTAAAGTATTCCAAGAGTTTGTTTTTTTTTTCAAATATGATTATGCCAGTTGTAGCCAAAATAAGAAAAAAAAAACTATAAAGTTTCCTGCAGAGCAGCATTAGTTCATTTGAAATTTGCCTCTGAGTTGTGGATAGAACCACAAACCTGCCCCCATTTCCTATCATCTATCTGCTTACAGCCTCTCAACATAACCAGTGGCAGACTTAGCAGTTTGGGGGCCCTAGGCAAACAATAACATTGGGTCCTTTGCAGCGTTTGTACTAATAATTTGTTTAAAAAATAAGTCCATTGCATAAGTTATTTACTGGTCCATTTTTAAACATCGTCAATGTCACGATTTCAAATGTTTCCATGTGAATTTAATGGGTAAAATCACATTTAAATCCTAAAGAAATGTATAACTTACTGTTGATGGTATAGTTCATTTCTATACAGGGACGGGGGAGGAAAAAAAAATTTCACATGCGCAATCATTTCAGTAATTTGGGTTTTTTTATGACAAAGTTAGATAATAAGGGGTGTGGAAAATATTCAAGAATTTTTTTATGTGTTCAGATTGGGTTTCCCACAGCATTGGTGGCCCTAGGCATTCGCCTACCTTTGCCTAATAGTAAGTCTGCCCCTGATCATAACATTGACGGTGCAACAAAAATGGCGAGGAATACAGGAGCTATCTAGCTGTACAGTTTTGAGCCAAATGCCAGCCCGGACAAGGAAAACTAAGACGTACATTGATGTAGTCGTCTACAAGTGGATGCATCGGAATGGAGCAAAGCAGGGAGCTTGTAACCCACTAACCGTAGCACCTACATGACTGAAACAAACTTTTTCAAAGTGCATTTTTTTTTGTCTGCTTCTGATTTACAACAAAGAAATACTCAGAAATGTAATTATAAGCTTAATTTTCTTAATATGTGTGGAAGAATGTCACAAGAACATGTTAAAAATACGTTTTTCATTGGAGTGGGTCTTTAAGCAGCAATTATTTACTGACCATTAGGAGCATCCATTCTTTCTGGGTCCAGTCTTCAATGATCCAGTGCTCTTGCAGGAGCAGAGAAACATTATAAACAGATGAAACCTCTTCACACGGCACAGGGTCACACTTTTCACAAGAACTTTACAAAAGTTTTACAGCACTTCCTCCATCCAGAGTGCAGCATCAGCCAGAGGAGCAGGAAAAGAGGAGAGAGGATTTCGATTGAGGTAAAGTTTGTCCTGTGATCGGGTTAGGAGGCTGCACTCCATTCTGGGACTCCACACCTGATGTGTGTGTGGGTCTCCAGGGTGTGATACAGAGGCGGTGAGAGGTTGGCCGTGTAGCGAGGATATTCTCTGAGAGAAGAGCTAAGCTGCCTGTTGTAAATGTTCTGGGAGCTCTGAGGGGAAGGTCCAGAGCTTTGGTAAGGGTCGTGGCCCATATGCTCCCCTAGTGGTGGAGAGCTTTGATGGGTCGTGGCACTGAGTCGAGAGCCCTGAGGGCTGGAGCTGTAGGAAGGATGAGGGGTGTAAGGTGGGTAGGGCTCCATGGGGGTCATGGCGGTGGTGAGTGGGCAGGAGTAGGACCAGGACGCACAGTTAAGTTCGTCTATTCTGGGCTGTGGACTCGCAAACATGCATGCCTGGCGCTGTCCCATATCTGAGCTGTACGGAGAGTCTGTGAGACACAGGGCAGGACTACTGGATATGCCAGATGGAGGAGGAGGAGGAGGATAGGAGGAAGGGTGACAGTAAGATTCATTCCCACTTGGTGAGCCAGAATTAAAGGTTTTCTTGTATGCGTGTTGGAGGTTTCTTGATGAGCAGTTCTCTTCTGCTGCAGAGACAGAAAATACTGCGTTAAACTCAAGGGAACTGAGAGTTATAAGTTTAAAAAAAACACAGAAAAATACAATTGTTTGGAGAATTTTATCAGGAGCTCTGTCTTCCCCTTTGGTTACCGGTGGGAGCCATCTCCAGAGTACTGAAGACACTACATCTCCCAGCAACCCCAGCTCACACTCCCCAGATGATGCTCAGCTGACTCTCATTGCCAATTACCTAGAGGACACTTAAAGACTGCACAGAGCACACACTCAGTGCGAAGTATTGTTTGTGCTAACCAGCCTGCATTACTGAGTGGTTCATTCAGGACATGATCTCCTGTTTTCTGACCCTGCTTCATCTCTGACTGCTTGCTGCTTGCCCTGACCTTTGCCTGCACCCTAACCACTCTAGTCTTTTCTTGGATGATCCCATGCTTATGATTGACCTCTGCCTATCTGATCCTGATCTAGCTTTGTGAACTTTAACAACTCAATCCAACTCAGAATTTAAGAGCACTATCACCAAACCCACAAAAAACACCCTGTACACAGTGATCTATGATCAAAAGTTCCCAAAGAGGAATACTTAAAAACATTAAGTGTCATTGATTTATTGAGCCCTATGGCCATATCTATTAATTAAATAATCTTGTATTCTAGCTTCAAATTTGTTACTTTGAGTGAGAATTTTTTATATCTTCACTACATCCGTTCCATAACTGAATCCCTCTTGTAGAAATAGAGTACCTTTGTTTACACCCACTGCAATTTAGAGTCAAAATGAAAACATTTTATAAGACCAGTTAAACCAACAGTGTTCTGGCTCATGATTGCTGCACCACAGTGGTGCGGTGAAGCAATAAAATGATGGAGGGTGGAGAGTGAGACAAACCAAAGTAACCAAAAAAACTGTAAAATTGAAAACATGAAGGAAAAACCCCCAATATATCACTAATATTGTCTAGAAAACAATAATTTGAGTGGATAAATATGACATATTTCTCTAATAAAACAATTCCAGATTTATGGTGTTTTTAAGCAAAGCTTGTGAAAATCCTGAATAAAACAAGTCAAATTTTGAACAAACTATTTTTGATCAATATATCTATTCCATTGGGTCTTTTCCATTCTTTCTTTAAAATTATTTGTGACAACATACATTATGCTCTCGCCAAGCATATTGCAGAAATGGCATCTAACATGTCTTGGTAGAATCACCCTTTCACAAATGGATGCACATGCAAATAAATAATGCATGAAGTTATTAAACCACTGCCTACGTAGATCTACTGTTAATTAGATTTGCAAACTCAAAGTAAAAAATTGCCTAGATTGGGAGAAAAAAAATAAATATCTTAATATTTTCTTTCTTTGTGTTATTTAAATATTTTTGTGAATAAACGTTATAACCTTGCATGACTGAACCTCCTGAAATGTATTATTTTCTTCATACTGAAATGATTGAACATCTAATCCTGTCTGATTTGACTCAAAGAAATATGTATCGTTCATTCTAAGTGTATTTCCTTTCTATTATAATTGTTTTATCTGTATTTTATTTTCTTGTGTTGATGCCTTTTGGCCCAGGTCTTCCTTGAAAAAAGAGATCTAATCTCATTGGGATTTCCTGGTAAAATAAAGGTTAAATAAAATTAAAAAAAGTCTTGCACAAATGTCATGCTCCCACCTTTCCTCTTGCTGCAGTTGTAAGCTTGTGGCTGCTGGCCGGGCTGCAGGTGTGGATGAGGCAGGGTGTAGTGTGTGGGTGGAGCGCCCAGCAGCTCCTGAGGACTGGTACTGTTCAAGCTGTTCTCACAGCTGTAGGGGGACCCAGCAGTCTCCGGGGAGCCCCGCAGAGCCTGACTCTCCCCACTTGAGAGGATCCCTGTGGAGCAGGATCTCTGACGGACAGTGCTGCGAGGAACCACAGGGTAATCCTTTCTGCATCAGAACCAGAAGGCGCATTTAGGCATTGCACCAGAAGCAACAGTTTGCATTTGACCCAATAATTGGTACGTGACTGTCTTTGTCACACTGCTACAGTGTTTATTTGCGACCATTACTGAATTGTGCTCAGCTGAAATACTTGTGTTCTTGCTGTTTTCCCTTTTTTCCTTCATGTCTACTTAGATCCTCTCCATCCTTTCAGCTCTGATTTCTGTCTGCACTCGCTGCCCTCTTGGTGAACTTTGTGGTATGTAAGAGACAGCGGGCCACATCTCCCTGACTCCTGCAGAGATATACACGCATGCATGCACGCACACAACCAGAGCTGTTGTAAGATAATTCACCACTCTAAAAATAAACATCCATCCGTGTGTCACTTCAGATACACTCTCTTCTTCTCTCCTCTCCTCAGCAACAAAAAAAGAGGAGGCTAAGTTTAAAGTCATCCTCTCCCCCTCCTCTCTTTTTTACTTCCTCCTCTATTAAACAGCACCACCTAAAAAGCTTAAACCATGCAAATAGACAAGGACTTGCATTGTTGTGAAGATTTTGGGCATTCAGTTTGAGATCAACCTTCGGGTGGCAAAGCCTCAGATCTGTTTAGACCACTCGAGCAAACCTTCATGTCTTTGACCATATGTACCCCATCATAACAACCTTCCCCACAAGCCGAAGCGAGCCGAGGTAGAGGAATAAAAATAGAATACCATAAATGCTCTTGCACACACACACAATTAAAACATGCATTTACAAGCCTGAACTCACCCTTGAAGCTTGGCCATGCGGTGCAGCTCATTGTCATCACTGCCTCTGAAGCCTTTAGCAAAAGGATTGTTCTCTATCTTCAACTGTGTGATCTAATGAGAAAGCATAAAAAGGCCAGATAGTGAAGTTTCATACACCCATATTAGAGGATTAAAAGACACATTTATTTGTTAATTGGCTGAATCATAAGTTTACGATCAGTCAGAGATGTTAAAAGCAGCCCCGCTGCAGCTCCGCATGTTCCACATTCCTCAGCCGCTGATGCTTCTAGCCGAGCAGGACGGAGTTCTCACCCACTTACACAGAATAAACTGTTTACCTAAACAGTCGCCGGGTTTAAGGGTTTCAGGCCAAAGCTTTTAGAGGTCCAAGGCTTTGAGCTTTGATGTTAAAGATTCAAACTTTTCTTTGTGATGTCATGGAGATAAACCTTCACGTTTTGAGGGATTTCATGTGGCCGAGGACCAGCTTCACTCTGCAGCAAAGGATCATCCAAACAAACTTTCAAAGAGCTGAAAAAACACTCGTGGTGGCCAACACCGCACAGCCTGAAAAGCTCCAATCTGAACCAAAAGAAATACTACGAGTATATCCAAGTACTAATAGTTTTGGATTTCTTCAGGCTTTATTCAAATTGTTTAATTTAAACACATTGGATTTCTGTAATGAAAATTTAAGCTAGAATTTTTCTTGGTACTCATCTTGAAAATATATCAAATATTTCCTGTAGTTTTGTATTAATTAAAAAAAATACAATTCACTTTTTTAAATGGATTTTTATTGCTAAAATGTATTTGTACACACAAATCAAAGATTAATTGTCACAATCACTGCAATTGTGTACTTTTTTCAAATAAAAGAATTGTTTGTTTTTTTTTACTTTTTCCCATTGCCTTTTATTTTGGTAAACAAGAGGTTGTTGTAGAGGTTACACCTAAAATTAAAGTAATAATTTGATTTTAATGTGTTTGTGAAACTATTTTTTGTATGTCAAACATTCAAATGAACAAAAAAAGTAAATAATCACAGCAAACGTATTTTACTATAGCTAGAAATTGTGGATTTAAAAATGAGTAACTTTGTTTTTTGCAAGTGAAAGGTGAACAAAGTCAAGCAATTAGTGAAATTTAATCTAACCGGCATCTCAAAACCTAAAAAAGTCTAAAATTGTTGCTCTAAATCATCCTAGATCAAGGGGAAGAAACAGGTCATTAGAGAATGACATTCACAAATACCAGGCACACTCCCACTCATGATCCCACACACTGACTGAGACGTGTTTGCATTTGTACAAATAATAAAATAAGGATGAGGACACAATAACCTCTAATTATGACATTTTTTAAAAAGAAATAATCTTTTTTCATATATTTTAACTTTCTAATATCTTAAAAAATTCATGAGTGGTGCAGAATATTAGTTTTAATATTAGTATTATGTCATAAAATGTGTGAGTTTCTGTGCCTCTCGTTTCGTTTGACTCACCTTGTGGTTCTGATAGGATGTCACAGCTATAAAGGCCGTCTCAGGGAAGACGTGGGTGCAGAAGGCGGTGTTTTTTGAGCCAAACCCATTGTTTTCGTCTGCCTTGACGATATGGAGACGAGGCTGGTATTTGTGCATGGAGTTCAGTATTATCTGCATGGAAGAGAATTAGAGAATTTCATCCAGGCTGGAACTTATTAACATCCAAGTAAAAAGATCCACCACCGCTCAGCATGCTGGAGTTTTCAGAATGTTTGGGGTTCGGCCTCCATTAACTAATTTGATTTAGGTCAAAAACTCCTATTCAAATATTATGTATTAATGTACCCTTATTAATTGGACTATGAATCCGGAATAAATTCTGTCCAAATGTAAAATGATAAATGAAGCTGAAATATTGTTTATTACGACCAATATAAAGGTGCAGAGGTCAATTTATGACTAATAAAAATAAACTTTTTTATTTTTGTTTAAATTTTCACATTTAGTGTGACGTTTTCAATGAGCTTCTAGTCCAACAGAACCAGAACTATGAATAGAAGCGGTTTTTTGTTGTTTTGTTTTTTTTAGATCTCCCTTTTGCCTTTCTGTGAGCGCGCGCTCATGGGCGCGGTCACGTTCGCTTATCAGAGGAGATCAGTTAAATCGATGTGACGTGTCCGCTGGTGACGCGCATTAGCTAATGGTCTTCAGAGTCATTGAAATTATTATCTCTAATTTTACAAGCCAAAATGAACACTGTGCGTCTGTGCGCATGCGTGCACAAAGAACATTTTCCCCCCATTTGTTGTTTTTATTAAAAAAGTTTTAAAATATAGACAAAGTGTAGGCTACATTTTGGAGTCAAATTGAAACTCGAATGTAATATTTTTTTTTTTATTTCACAAGAGGAAATCCTCCGTGAGACTCACGTGTCCAAAGGGATCCAGGTGATTGTTGGTGAGTTTGAGCTTCTGAAAGGAAACAAGCTGGCGGCTCCAGTGCGCTCCAGTGGCCGGGGAGTCCGGATGGACGTACAGCCTGCCGGGCATGGCGGGCTCTGCCTTTCCCGTGATGGACCTAAGTGACCATGCGGGAGATTAGGAACCGCATATACGGTGACGCTGCAGGCGCCACAGCCTGAGAGGCCGAGCAGGCCCACAGCTGCAAGCCGCCGACCGCTGCAGGCCTTACCGCTGAAATGGGTGTAGGAGTTCAGGCAGAATGCCAAATCTCACCACGACTTATTATAAATAGCAAGAATAAAAATATTTAAAGATTTTACGATTTGGATTAAATCTGGTTACTTTAAAGTAACTTAATGATCTAAACCATGAAAGAAAAACGTACAAATAATCAACTCCCTTTGATTTATGAACATATTCGTCTTTTCGGTTGAGAAAAATGCAACCCAAGGATGAACTTAAGCAGCAGTTTCTCTAATGCACCCGTTTTGACGCATCAAAATAAGCATGTCTTCATATAAATAATAATAATAATGATGAAGATGAAGAGATCCATGGCACATCTTAAAAATACAGAAAAAAATGTTTGATTAATTTGTTGCGCAGTACTTTTTATATTAAAGCTCGTGGTTTCAGTTTGGATTTTCTGGTGCTGGCACATCATAAAAGCTATCTGATGGATCTAAAATGGATCTTAAAAGAAAATCACCCAAAATACGATTCGCATTATTTATTTTATAATCCAGCCCAGGTTGAATCCGCTTATCCCAAACTACTGGAATTATGCTTTTGCCAACATCAACTCAAATGAACAAGCTGCATTTGAAGAAGCTTTTTTCCCTGTTGTGCGTAAGTGGCTTCTAATAGACTTCCATCACATTTGTTCAAAAGCTGCTCCTCTTATATGTGTGTTTTGAGAAGCGCATTGATGGATCACATTGTGATCTGTGGAGTCAGTGGTCCGTTTGGATTTTCCCTTCAGCGCAAGTGATATCAGAGACTTTAATCCGGCCTGTGCCGTCTGTCCGCCCCGTGAACCCGTCATAGTCTGATGTAACCGGCGGGCAGACGCACGGGGGGAAACGCGGGGAACTAGGCCATCCCGGTCTGCGAGAAGGACCCGACCTTTACGCAGCGCAAAGGCGGGGCTGGAGAGAGGGGTATAAACCAACACGGTTCACCCAGGACGCGCAATAAGTTCCTGTCAAACAAGGGCCAGTTAAGTATTAAAAATACATTATCTCTATTGTTGCGATGCTTATCTTTAATATTGTCCTTTTGTTGAATACTATAATGTTTATCCTAGAACTGGTTATAGATTTATTCGTCAAATACTCTGGCACAGCAGTCTTTAGGGGCAATCCAAGGTTAGATTACGCAAAAAGAGATGCGATGTACAAACCATTTGTTGTCTGCAAATTTGTAGCGATGGTCATCCCCGGGCACGATGTCCATCAGAAGGATGTACTTGGTTTTGGGGTTGAGCCCTATGACTTTGACTTTGTAACTGGGGAACATCCTCCTGCAGGAAAGCATTCAGGAGGAACACATTCAAAGCTGACCTTTACGCATGAAAAAAACGGACTTTATAATTAAGCATGTTACATAAAAAACAGCGATGCTCTCACAAAAAATACAAAGAAAACGTCTCCAAAAGGCTTTGTGTGTGTGTGTGTGTTTTTAATTGTATAGTGTTCTTAAATTTAAAAACGTATATTTGATACAGTGTCTGTGCGTAAATGGTGCCAATTTAGAATAAAAGCCCGGATCATTTTTGTGGCTCACCTTCCGGCCTTGGTGATGATCATCTCAGTCCCCACTTCATCAAACTTGGTCCAGAGTTCCCTGTCATGAAGGACAACTTTGATTGATCCCATTCCCTGCAACAGAATATAAACAGCGTTCACATTCGCTGCAAAATCTCCAAAATTTACGCAAAAATAGCTCACCAACATGTATCAAAACGATGAGTTTTAGTAAAAAAATAGAATTTATGTCATATTAATAGACACTAATTTATCAATTATTAATACAAAAATATGTTTACTTGTTGGCTGGAGGCTGTCTGTGGTGAATTGCTTAAAGTGAGGCTGGGATTTTCCTGTTTGGGTTCTTCTGGAGAATCCACGCAGCCCGGGTCCGGGTGCTCTGCCAGGCCGAACTGCTCCCCTCCGTTTGCCATGTCCCACTGACGCGCCCACGCAAACAAACAAACAAACAAACAAACATGCATTATTTATTAACTATTTCCTTCCCCTTTAAACTAATAAACTTTTATGAAATCTGTCGCTTGTTTCAATGCAATTTAGAGCAAATTCGTTAAGTTAAATTATCTGCTGTAAATAGTTGCAACTATTATTGAGAAATTAGAATTATGTTTGCGGGATTTGTAGGTATGAGGTGGTGTCAAGCCCTTTAGCAAAAGAAAGGCTGCGCGCTCTCTGATTCTGAGACGTCAAATATCCTTTTAATTGCGGCTGACGCGTGACATTAGATTACAGTGGCTCACCGTGAGCCACACCGTGGACAAATAGATCCAATAACCACAACAAGCTTCACTTGAAAATGAGATTAATGAGAGGCCTGAACTTAGAAACTGTTTTTAGTTCTTTGCTGATGATGATGATTCAAATGTTAAATTCTATCACGTGCTTGTGAGTTAAATCGAGTTTCTATAGGTGTATTTGTGTGGTGTCCGTGGCCTTTACCTCACAGCTCCGCGCTCCCTGCAGAAAACACGCTCATCCTGGTTCCACTCAACGCTGCTCACCTATTTTGCGTCGGGGTGTTGTGTGGGGGGTGGCCTCTATTTGGAAAAACGCGTTGTTTATTTTTTCCACCGTTGGTCACAATAATCCACAAAGTGTCCAGAGTTTGGATTAATCCCTCAGCTGATTTTCTGCATCCGTCTCTTTGCGCGGAAGAGCGCGCGGCTCGCGCTCCACGCGCGGCTAGAGCGGATGCGCCTTCTCTCTGCTCTGATTCCTCATGGCGAACCTTCATCCAAGTATCTGTGAAGCTCTGATTCGAGCCCTTTCTCTTCGACCGTTTAATACAAATGGAGTCAAGTCCGCCTCATATATTCCGCCCTCCCCCTTCTGTCCTTCCTGCGCTGCCATAGGTCTGCACGATGAATCGTTATCCACGGTCCAAGTGATGGCCGTGACACTGGCCAATGACGCACCGACGCACGCATCTTACACTCATTGTATGTTTGTTTCCTAAAAACATGGTGCGCGCTCTGTCTAGCCTGTGTGTGCATGCGTTAACCCTTCATAGGGCAGACACTTCAATGAATTTTTATCGGAAAAACAAAATATTATCACATTGATTGGGGGAAATTATTCTAACGGATTCTTCAAAGTAAGTAAAACAGCGATGTGGATACATTTGAGCCGAATCCAACATCATTCTTTATCAGAAACCGAGTATTAAAGGAATAAAACGTTTTATCATTTCCAGGATAACCCCACGCTGCTCAAATCAAGGACAGCACAACACCCAATCAAAGGAGAAGTTGGAAAGTAGCAGCGCCACAGACGGGAGCGCGCATCCCTTTGACTGGATTACTGCAGATCATGATAACCGGAGGCATCCAGAGTTGAAAGTTGAAGCGGTCACGGGGAGGTCAACCCGCTGCATCTTGCGTCACACATTTCCACCGACGTAACTTCCCTCACCGCGCGCACGCCGTCTAAACCCAGACCTTTTCATGGTTTACCATAAAAAAAAAAAAAAAAAGGTGTTTGCGCATTTAGAGGGCGCATTTTATTCTAATCGAATCCAACATAATTATATAATATTATATTATATTATATTATATTATATTATATTATATTATATTATAGTCGTTTCAATCAATTACATTGATAATTACATTGATAATTAAATGAAAAATAAAATAAATTAATATTTAAGCAACTTTGCATGCAATCGCTATCCTGTAAATTTTAAGTTTTGAGATCTGCTTGTGTCAAATTTATTTTTTATTTTTTTAATTACATTACATTTTTGTTAGTGGTCACATTTTTTTTCTTTTGGTCAATGTCCCATTCCTCTGTGTCAGACTTGCTGGGCAGCAGCTCGATCCACAGTCTGTCCTCATGCGCTGCAGCCGGAGGAATACGACGTGCACGCGTGTGAGTGATACTGAAACGGGACAGCAGATTGTCTAGATTCTGTCTATAATAACAGCACAAAATAAAACATTAGTATATACGCGCATTTGCAGAAAATTAAAAATAATATATATTTTAAGTAAAATTACATGTAGGCTATTTAAGTGATTTAGTTGGAAATTACGCATGAAGTTTTTTTGAATGGTTAATTGTGACGGATCAATAACCTTTTCTCAAATAGATAAAAATAGAATGAGTAAAATAAATTAAAACTAATAATTGTATTTATTTATTTATTTATACATTTGCTACAATTTTTTACACTTATTTGACCTTTTAAAACCATTTTTTCTGCTTACATCATCATTTTTCTGCTGCAATATCTTTCATAACTTAAATTGAAGTTAATGCTTGATCAAAATTCCACGTAAATTATAAGAATTATTTTTAAAGCAACCCAACAACTACCGAGCCTCTTTTTTGTTTGTAAATTATAAGTTGTGCAGCAAAGTACAGAAATTCCATATATTCCTGAAAGAAAAAAGTTAGGCCTAAAGTACCCCACATAAAATGTTTACAAGCCATGTGACTTTCAGCAAAAAGCATAACAAATTTGTTGTTAAATTATTAATATTAACACAGTTTGTTTTAAATTAAATTTATTTTTTAAAGATATTTATCTGTAAATAATCCAAATAATTATACAGCTTAAGCGGAAGGTTTTGAATAAATTGTCCACTAAGGAAGCTTTCAAACGCAGCTTTATTTTGAAAAATATTTTTTGTGGTAATTTTAATGTCAAAGACAAAAAAACATTTTAAAAATAAATTACAAATTAAAATGATTTATTATTTATATATTACATTACTCAAAGGTTTTAACAGAGCAATTTATTTACTTTGTACATGAGGTGAAGTTAACCATATTTGGTTATCTAAAAATGTATTGTTGTTCAAACGTTTTGTCCCACAAGATCCTTGAGATTTCAGTCGTGTATTAATACTCATTTGCATCTAAACACTAAAGAAATCTTTTCATCTCTCATTTCATTATCTTTTCAGAGTAAAAATAAGAAATCATACCTGAAATGAGGTGCCAGTGGCGACTGGAAGAGTCATTATAGTTCCATCCTGGCTGGAGTTGACTGGATCCTCTGTTCTCTGTCTGGAGGAAGTGGTGAAGGGGTCCCAGACCTCCTGCACTCAGCAGGTCCGTCTCAAACACCTCCAGTTTGGCTGGAGCGAGTGTGTGCATGAGTGTGTGCATGTGTGTGTTGGCATTAGAGGGCAAGGTCAACCCATTTCTCTGCAAACAATCACATCACACAGGGCAAAATACATTCCAACCCCCCCAGTTCCCAACTTATAAGGTGCTCTGATTTGGGAACAGAGAAGAGTGAGGGGGTGGAGGGGGTTCCAGATGAAAGCGAGCATGCTCCACGTTCATGTGGCTTCATATTCCATATGTGAGCAAGATGCTGCTCTGTGCACGGGCCTGGATAAATGCTCCGACGCCGGAATCGCTGCACAATCCCAGCTCGTGTGCATGTGGCTCCACAAACAAAAACCTTATGTCACATCACAGCATGAAGACTTTAACAACAGTAATGTTCCTCAACAAAATATTTCAAATCAAATTGGAAGTACAGCGACGAATATGTGGAAAACCCCTCTTCATAAGTCTGTTTGAATTCCCTAAGGTGACATAAACTTTAAGATTTACACTTTAAATTGTAAAACAAAAATAAATATTTGCAAATCATCGGATTAAACACCAATATGTCCTTTAAAACTGAAATAAACCTGCAAAAGTTGAAACATTTCAGATTTCCTGATAGATTAATGAGTACATTTCTGCTGAATGACAGAGTCAAAGAAGTGTTACAGCTCCCTCTAGTGGCTTTCATCTGCAAATGAGGTCACAGATAATTCAAATCCAATCTTGGAGACAAATTGCAAACATTGAAAAACAAAAAAGCTCCATTATATTCTTTATTTTATATATGTTTGAGTGCAAAGCATCTCCAAAGTACTGAGAAACCATGTTTCTAAACAGTCAGAGATGAGCAGGGCAGAGTCATCCATGTGGGAACATTAACATTTAGGTGAGCTATGTTGTGTTTCTGTCTGCCCTCAGAGCTGCTTGTCACTCACAGGCGACACAGTAAAGTGTTGCATGACCTTTATGTTTGTGCACAAGGGCACAAAAACCATAAAGCCTCCAAGGCTGCAACCGGGTCACCACGTTAGCTTTTATCTTACGTGCAACAACTGAAAAACTACAAGATGTGATAAGAAAATTTAGACAAATACATAAATTCTAAGGTTTAACAGATCTTACAGTAATGCTTTCAATTCCTGGTTTCCTCTTCTGGTCCGTGATTTTTGCATGGATCCATCCTTAACAAAGTGTCCAAACAGCTGACATTTCACCAGCTCCCAGGGCCTTTCCTTTAATGTACCAACATTTAAAACTCTTCACTGGAGACTTTTTTTTTGTTAGCCTGCAGCTGCGCAGCTGCACCAGGAAAGAGCGAAAAGAGTGCAAGGAGGTCAGAACGCAGTCTTAGGCGTTTTTTTAGTTAATAGACTTTTACGGTGGACGTGTCAAAGACTTCACTTGACACAGCCTGTGGTTACCCGATTGGCACGTGAATGCTTCGGCCTTTATGCGTTTTAGGTGACAATATTTAAAGGGCAAATCTGTTTTTAGGTCTTAACCTTTCCAAACTCTTGTTAAGGGTGCATGTCTTTATGGGTTTAAATGCTTTGAAAAACATTTGCTTAGGTTTAGTTTGTACCGTTTAAGCACTACAAACACAACACATTCTGATTAAAAAAATACCATAAATAAGTCAAACAAAGAAAGAATAGATGGAGATGCAGATGAATACAAAAACAGAAGGAAAGGTCGGAACAGTCTCAAATGAGGTAACAACTTAAGAGTTTGCAAAGCACCATCCTTTAGACAGATTTTGAACAGATGGGTCTTTTTATTTAAACTCAGTCACTGTTATTTATGCACAAAGCTTATATTCCAACCTTTTTTTAAACCATGAATGAGACCAGATCTTCTACTTTATTTGAAAACAATAGTACAGTTTGCATCATGTTTAAAAAAAAAAAATATGACAGCAAAAGTTATTGTGGGGATTTTCTATGCAAGTCATTTATTTATTTTTCCATTCAGTGGTCTCTGTTTTTTGGCTTTAAAACAAAACAAAGCAGGAACAAAAATAAGAAGCAGTAACTCAAAGTTCATAGCAAAGAGTGTTAAAAAAAGAAACAAAAAAGCTGCAGAGGTGAGAATGTAGATAGTCAGGAGGCAACTGTTAAAAAAGCAAGACTGTTTTTAAAACCTTTAAGATTTTACAGTCCACTACTCTTTTAAAAACGTAAAAAATAGGTGTATAAAGCAGTTTTTGAAACATTGACACTCCTGCACATGGCTATTTCTAATGGCTGTGACATTCACACTACCCACGGTGAAATGACAGACGCTGATAGGAAACCAGATTGCCTCCTCTCTATTTTTTACTTCAAAATGAGCTCATATGCATTATCTGAAGGTACTTTGCTGCACTTTTTCTTTTTTTAAAATACAAGCAAAAAAATGCATGCGCTTTGGGTGTGCATCAGCCCATCGTCTACCGTTAAAGAAATAATACAAAACATGGGTAAATATACAAAGTGCAGAATTACAGTTAAATTACTAAAAGTAGTGGCAAATCGTCCCACTCTGAGGTGCAATAACACAATCACATTTATAAAGCTTTCAACCAACAAACGCACACAGCTGCTGCTGCTATTTGACACCAGCACAAGTACCATTGAAACACTGCAGGAAGGTACTAAGCTGCCACCCCAGGAGAACAACTCATCTTCAATTTGAAAGTTCAAAAAGTTAAAAGCAAAACTGTTGTGGTTATGACAACAATGTGTGGTTTTTCTTTATTAAAATAAAATTTAAAAAAAACACTTGTAGGAGCAGTGTAGAAATGAAAGCGTCCATAATATTGAACTTTTGTGAAGAGAAGTTTGAGTACAAAAATAAGAAATATGCATATAAAAGTATTCCAATGCCTTTAAACACTCTTTGAGAATACTCTGTAACAGGGGTGACCCACAAATCCAATGAGAGGCAAGTGCAAAGGCTGAAAGCATGTGCCGTCAATTCAAAGTTTGCCAAAAAACATTTTTCAAGTTTTCTGTGGAGCTCGCACTAAAACACTCCAGTCTACCTTTTCACAGTCCACTGAACAACACTGTGCCCCCCCTCACTGCCCTCCCCACCTCGTTGGTGCGTCCTTCATCTGTGACACAGTTTCAACACCAGCAGGGGGCTCCACTATCCCACCTCAGTGATGAGTCAGACACAGTGTCTCTTCATTAGCAGAGAATACTATCGTTACAAGTCACATTCATTTTTACCCAACAAGTACCAATACTTGGATCCACGTGGGAGTTCGGTCAGAGCTCTGGGAGCTACACGTCTGTGGTGCGGATGGTGTCGTCGTCGAGGCTGAAGGGGAAGCTGCGGGGGGGCTGTGGCTGCGAGCGGTGCCGCCTGCGTCCGCTGGCTGCGTCCGCTGATGCAGTGAGGATCCCCAAGCCGCTGCCGGACGGGACTGGAGACGTGCTGAGGCAGGGGTTGGGGGCGGAGAGGGAGTTGGAGGAGGAGGAGGTGGAGGAAGAGGAGGAGGAGGGGGAAATCAGGGTGGGCAAGGAGCTAAACGAGACCTCGTCCTCCTCTGTGTCCATTACGGAGGGTTCGCCCGGTGGGACGGGAGTCCAAGGCTGCCAGCCCGGGGCCACGGAGCAGGACTTGACCAGCTGAGGTCTCCGGTCATCGTTCGGTTGGCGGCGAGATGCAGAGGACGCGTTGGGGCACCGATAGAGCGAAGAGGATCGTTTGAACTGGGAGCTTACCGTCTATGAGAAAATCAGTGCCAAAGATGATCAGATTTAGTCCAAAAAAACTTTCATTTTTTATCTTTGAGCTGAAAAGTTCCTGAGGTGAAACTTACTCTTGACGGGCCTCTAAACTCCTGGATCTTTGAGTCAATATCCCTGATCCAGCCGTGCATTTCCTCTGGGGAGTCGGCCTGTGGGAGAGGGAAAGCAAAAAAAAGTGTACTTTTTATTTATTTTTAACAGGAATTATTTATATATATCTATATTTGAATACTTTCAATCTAGGTTGACCCTTTAGGTCAATTTTGGTGTTTTTCTGAAAAAAGATTCCCTTTTCAAACATTGAAAACACAAATTGAAAATCCCTGGCCCCCCTTAAAAAGGCACCCAAATCAATATTCAAGTAATAGTTACTAGAAAAGTACCTATATCTTCATTTTGTTAGTTATAAACCTTCCAGACAAAATGTCTTTCATATCCTAAACAAGATAAAGATGTATGTAAATTAAAGATTAAAAAAAAAATTCAAAACCCTTTTTTATGGCTAAATTGAATATTTTATATTTGCTAAAACAGTAAAACCAATCCAAAGGGTATCCTGCCTTCACCTAAATAGAGCCCAGATTAGCACCAGCAGACCCTCATAATCCGATTAGGAGGATGTGAGAAAGGAAAGTTGACCAAAGCATAAAAAATTAATTTTAACCACTTAAATAACTCATGTCATAATAAGTTAAAGAGATGAAAGTCTGAGAATTCTAACAATAGGATAAACAATAGCAGCTAAACATTAGCAGTATAGAAGGAAACAGGGTTCAAAAGATTCTCACAACTTTTAGTGCAGTAACTTTATAGGCTCCAGCAACCCCGTGACCCCAAAAAGGTTTCAACAGGTAGAAGTCTGGATGAATCTAAGTCTCACTAACTCGTCTTGGCTTCAGAATCAGGGCTTGTGCATTGTTGCACCACCATTAATGCTGACTCAGCACAACATTTGCTTTAATCATAAAATCTGAATAATAAGAGCGACACCACAATCATAACCTCCGTAAAGAAAAATTATGAATTGTATTTTCAAAGCTCATACACCTTATTGAGAATAAATGCATTAAAAAAACACCATTTAAAATTGACTTTTCATTTTAATTCAGTGTTTTCATCCTTAATGTTGTATCATGTTCCTGTTCCGTCAGCTCGACAGTGAATGAACATGAATTTGAAATCATCATTAAACAGCATTTTTTATTTTTTTAGTCAAAGGTGGAAGATGAGTTAGTCACAGCCTTCATAGTGAGACAACGCCCATCATAGAGTTTACTATAATAAAAGATATATAATTATATAGCACTTTACTACCTTTTTAGAAGGCCTACAGTGGTTTAAAGTCACAACCACACACACACACACATTCGCACACTGATGGCGACTCCGTTGCCAAACAGTGGCAACCTATAACCACTGAGTGGTCCGCCACAGTCGGCCCGGTACTGTCCAGTCCACTACTTTGAGTGTTTCCATTATAAAGTTGGCCCATTAAGCCGGACCAAATCGTACCATTTTAGGGCCCCCGATGGTTGTTGGTCCATAGAAAAATAAAACGGACTGGTTAGGACGGAGCTACTGTTGAAACCTGTTGATTGGCCGACTTTAGATGCACTGCTGGATGACCTCTATTGTTGTTGTTGTTAGCTTTACCCCATAATGCTCACCTGAATTGCCTGGTCCATTCCTAACTGGACCGGACCATTCCGCTCAATGGAAACGATGCTTTTGACATTCAGGAAACTGAACCTAAGACCTTCCGATCAGAGGTCAACCCCTCCACCTCTGCACCATGGCTGTCCAATATGTACCCAATTAAGATTGTGAGATATAAACCCAAAAAATGATTTTTATCAACTTCAACTTGTTTTATTTATCTGTTTTGTAACAGAGAAGCCAAAACTCTTTTATCTTTGCCACAAATTCAGCATTTGATTCAGTTTAACTCTGAGCTTTTTATTATTCAACCATCAGCTTATGGAGCTCTGTAGCAATCATGAGCCCTTATGTAACGCTCAACAATGATTGCTTTCAGCGTTAATCATTTTATTTTGCTTGTTCATGCAGAATGCAATAATCTTTTACCCCTTCCCTTCCTGGGTTAAATAATATAAATCAGAAAAAATGTTTTGTTTTTTTATAAATCAAGACCAATTAATTACTTGAGAGATCCTTTCTTTATGTATAAATAATAGTTTAGAAATAGACCAAAACCTTCAGTTGACATGTCCATGTTTACTTGAGTTTACCAAATGTTTCTCACACTTCCTTTTTTTCTTTTTTTTTTTTGCAAAGATAAACATTAAAGCTCTGGTGCTTTGAGCCTGCTTCTTTCTCTCCAAAGCACTTCCCATCTGATCGGGGCTCTCAGTCAGCTGCTCTCCCAGGAGGAGCAAGAATTTTATTGTTGTTGTTATGGTTACACATGGCTGTGCTCCTTTCACAAAAACAAACTGTAGGGTCCTAAAAAAGGAGCGCTGGTCACACATCAGCAGCAGAGCATTCAAAGACAGCATGTCAACACATCAAGACAGATGCTGCAGGAAATACAACAGACATTTTCATTTATCCCCATACAACATGAAAAACAAGCTTGTAATAGTGCTCTGCATTGAAATAATGAGAAATATGTTGTTTTTTTTAATTATATTTGTAATCAAGACATTTTACCTGGATGTAGAAGGTTCTAGAGCTGGTGATGATCTCAAAAAGATTGTCTCTGAGCAGGAGGTCCCTAACAGACAGAAAAGTGAAAAATGACCCAAATGTTCATGTGGTTCAAGGTTATGTTCTGTCATGTCTACACATTGGATAAAAAATAAAGGATTTTTTTAATTTACATTTAAACTGTTTTCTTTAATCCTAAAACACTTTAAAAAGTTACAGCATCACGTTTGCCGGGTTATTTTTACTCAATATAATATACCTAATAAAAAGTATTTCTCACAAAAAATAAATCAAATAAATATGACAGCATGTGATAAATTAGTTTTCTTTTATTTTCAACTATGGTTTATGTACAAAAAAAGGAAAATAAAACATAGGAAGATCCTAAAAACATGCATGAAAATTACTGAAAAATTAGGAATTAAAAAAAAAAAATCCTAAAAAAATAATAGTGATAGTGAAGATTTGGCTTTGGTACACCTATTCCTGGGACAGGTGAGACTTTACCCAGGGACCCATGACACTCAGAAAAATGCAACATATTGAAAATTATGTAAATACTTTTGCAATAGCGCGATAGTGCTCTAGGGTTAAGACATTTGAGAAAAGCATATTTTATAGGAGACTAAGGGTGTATTCAGACTGAAAAAGTCTTGAAGCTTGAGTTTGGACTGTATTCAGTCTACCAGACATTTCTTTTTTGAACCAAAGCTTGCAAACAAAACCACATGATTAAAGAGCTATTTGGTCATTGGCCAAGAATTACGAGGCAAACGAGAGAAAACAACCACGAAGGTGCAATTCTTGTCGGGATAGTTCACTTATTCAAATTTTATATTTTGCTGCCCAATCTGTATCAATATCAGGTACAACACTTTATACTCCATTGGAGACATGCTGCAAGGCAGTTACTGAGGAGACGTCGGCTAAGAAGGTACAGTGGTAACTGATTTAGACATACCGATAACTGGGAAAACAGTGTGAGAAACAATGTGTATAACATTAAAAGTTGTGTTAATGTGCCTGCATTAATCCAACCAAATTACAATGAGTCTAGTCTGTTTACATCCCATAATGGCTGACTACGGTGGCCGTTTTGGTCCAGTTGTTCCACTCCAACCACAGAGCCTAATCAGACTGAGGAAACTCAGCGAACCAGAGTTCAGTCCAATTGAAAACGAAACCGAGACTGCCTCAAAAGTTGGGTCAGGGAGCAGTTAATGGGTCTGAATCAGAGTCCGGTTGGATGTAATCAGACTGCAAATTTGTTCCGGATTATCAAGAGAAACGCATTTTTACGCAAAAATGTTTCCAATCTGAATAAACACTTGTTTTTGTGAGGAGAAAGAAATAAAAACAAAAGAAAATAAATTAAATTTTGGATCTCTGTTAACAAAAATCTTAAAGATGAACCCCTTATGCTATCCCTGTCAGCTGTGCTCAGTCACATTCATTGTCACGTGGTGAAATGCCTGATCAACATGAGGGAAGCTCTGCAAACACAGTCCAAGGTTGTTGGATGATATTTTAGTTTCATATGCTCACACTGCAGCAGCTCATATTCACACTTGTTTGGCATTTTTCTACTTCTAAAAACTGCATTCAATTTCTATTTATGTCAGACAGATAACCAGACGGAGAAGAAGCTAAACTGGGCAAGAATCTGACTGTGATTCATGTTCGACTCACCCTGATTTGACCAGACATTCGTGGACCTTTTGAATTTCTCTGAGCGGAACGGCTCGGAGGGGCTCCTTGTCCTGGGACACACAAACACCACGTTCAATTAACGGCATCAGTGAGACACAAAAACAAACCAAAAAAAAACTTTGTCATTTTGCCTTCTTACATTCTCAGACTTGTAGTAACAGACTGCGTTATCATCCAGCGTGAAATATCGCCTCTTCCAGCTCTTCCTCTGCAAACACGCTTGGTTTATTTATTCAGACAAACGGTTACTCAGTTATGAGAGGTTGACCACTCACCACATTTCCTTGTTTAACACAGTAACCACATCTCAGCACACCAGGCCTGTTCCCCTTCCTCTCCTTCCCATTTGTTTCTTCAGCCTCATTCTGAAACGTTTTCAAGTAAAAAAAGGACTTCGTTTAACAAAATTTAAAAAAACGTTCTTTTGCGTTAAGATTTGCTGCTGATGTTGTTAAGTCACCTGAATGGGAGTGTGGACCACCACACCGCCGATGATCTCAGTCTTATAGGCCTGCCTCTTCCCTCTGTGAGTCTCGTTGATCTCAGGGGTCACATCAGGTCTCACTGGTGGGGGGCCAGACTTAGGAACCTGTCATCCAGCAGGGTAATAGTTTAAAAAAAACTTCTTTAAGAGATTATTTATTACAAGGAAGAGCTTAATGCTAGATTGGAAAAAAATCTAAATTGAAGATCAAGTGAAATCTGTAACATAGTTGGCATGTGGCTTCACAAAGACTTGCAGACTGCTAAAAATCACGAGATATAAAGCTTTTAAAGCGTCAATGAACCAGACATTTGCAATAAAAGCATGATGTTCTGTTATTCACATAAACATAAAACATAAAAAAACATTCATGAACAAGAAATCATTGCAGAATTAACAAATAATTTAGAAAAAAACAATTAAACAAATAAGAAAATAAGTGAACAGCAATTGTGGCTAAATGCAATTAAGAAGGCTATTTGAAAAAATAAACAGCACCTTAATAAAATATCCAATCAAAATTAGAAAGAGACAATTTCTTCTTTAAGTTAAAGACCAAACAATTACTAAAAAAAATAATTAGTTTTTTAGGATGGGTGTGAGCTACTGTAATCTCACATTTACTATCTAGACTCTGTTTTTATTTAGATTTTGCTAGTTTCACACAGCTGCAGTAAAAATAACCTCATGCTGATGCTCACAACGTTCCTTCTCATGCGTGCACATGCAAAACGTCTTACAGTATTTATGATTTTTTTTTACATTTTTTAAATACAAGCCCTTTACTTTCAGTGTGTCCCAGTACAACCTATAACATTTTAGTGATTTAGCCTTTTTTTATTTGCCCAAAGTATGATAAAAAGAGATGTGCGCATGACCAAGTTCCTCCTTGATTTTACAGCTTGCAGATGCACCGTCAGGAGCAATAACTTGGCACAGTGATGTAGTAACGCATGACTTATAGTGGTCTCCGACATTGTTGCTAAGGTATTTGGTTTCCTTTTTGCTTACGATATTGCTTCAGTTTTTGAGGTTTTTGTGCGTTCACTTATGCAAAGCAGATTGAGCACCCACCACAACATTTCAGTTGGGATCCCGTCTGGACTGGAGTCATTCCAAGACTTGATTGTTTTTACTTTTCTGGCGCTATAATGCAGATTTGCTGTTGTGATCCAGATCTTTTCACTGTTAGCTAAGCTTTCTCCCATGACACTACATAGAATTATAGTAGTTTTGATCCAAAAATGTTTTCTTACAAGTGTTTCTTGAGGTGTTTTGCTCAAGGACACAATGTCTGGACTAAGAATGGTGGGCGGAGCCACAAGTTTCCTGCTTTACTCCATCCACATAAAGACAAACAGATCCAAGTATCTCTTTGTTTTCGTCATCAGAGCAATTATCTGACTTAAAACTGTATGGCTGGATAGCTCCAAAATTGCTCGTAATTTTTACAGCAATAGCTGCGTTTCCATGGACACAAGTAATCAGATTAAAAGCCTGATCAGAATAAATATGTCTTGTAAACATGCCGTTTGGAGTACTCTGACCCAATCCGACTCATTTGTGGACAATTCAATTCTAATCCCATCTTTGATCAGGGTAAAAACATTTTGCACATGTACACGCAGCTAATGATAAGCAATGTTGGAGCTGTAATGTTAGGTTGGGGGTGTGAGGCGCTGTAAGCTAGCAGGGGGACATGTAAACAGGCAAGAAACAAGAAAAGGGGGGGCGGGGTTGCTCCATGGCACATCTCAGGTGAATTTCTAGTGAACTACACCCACTCTAGTAAAAACTAAATCCTTTTATTTTTTTTTTTGCCTAAAAATGACATAATCATGATTAAAAAGACAACTAGGAATGCTTCATTGGAGTGGGACTTCAACCCACTAAGTTAGATCCACCAAAAAGTTTAACAAGACTCGAGTGCCTTCCTCTAATGTGGAGAACATTAATACACTAAACTGTTTCAAAATGGTTTTATTAGCGAGGAGTAACAATTGCTTCTTTATGGTCATAGCTGATGTTAGGAGTGCACAAAAAAAACTGCTAATTTATCATCATCACGATGATACTACGCAAGTAGTATCATCTACTACACTACGCAAGTAAATTCCAATACATGGGCACATTAAATGAGCTGAAAATTTAAGTATTTATTGAGATATGTTGACTTTAAATTAAAAAAAACTGTTGCAATGAAATGAAAATATTGCACCAGTTTTCTGTTTTGCATTTTGTTCATATATTGCAAGTAATCATCAGCGTAATATTGATTATTGAGAGTCTTCTTCATTTCGTTCAGCCCTAGTTGATGTATTTCCTTCCTTGGCTGCATTTTTGCCTAATTCAAAAACGGCTGATGATTTGTGAGAGGGAGCTGAAACTTTTGCTGAAGATTTCTCAAACCCACAACAAAGAGGGAGCAAACCAGAACTTCCACTGCAAAAAATTATATCTAGATAACACATCCTTTTTTTAATGCAGGTATTTATTTGTAGCAAAGTAATTTTTTATGTATGAAACCTGACCACTTCCTCCAAAACGCAAAGATGGCAGCAACCCCATTAAAAGAGACAAAAATAATCACTTTGCTTGAAGACATTTTGTCCTTTTCTGCTTCACGTCACTTTTCATTGAGGCCAGAAAAGTGCGGCGCTGAAGCAGAGCAGCCATCCAACCGATTGGGGAAGTGAAAGAAAGATTGAGCAACTCTGTTTCCTGTGTGAGTGAGCAGGTAAGCGAAGAGGACAAACACTCCTCTCTGTCACCTGCTGCCAGCTCACATCTGGATGTCGCTGCTCACAAAAGCTCCACAGTTGAGCACACAAATATCATGCAAAGCGACTAACTGAACGTTAGGCTAATTTAGAACAATGACGCAAGTGGACCTTATCTCTCATTTTTGTGGCATTCGCAATTTTGCTCTTCAGTATCCGCGGCGATGGAGGTCATCTTCACACACCCGAATACGTTTCAGTTTCAAAAACATCGCTTCTAGTGCAAAGGTGAAAACAGACCTCCATATTGATAACAGCGTTTATCAAGCATCTGTAATTCATCAAATAAGGGCAGAACGCTCAAAGACTCATGCTGCACTCACAGTTATTTTACTGGCTTTGTTTAGAGCAGCCACCCAGTCCTTCATGTCAGTCACATCATTGGCTTGGAGGAAGTACTGCCGTGAAACTGCGTTAATGACTGCACAAAAACAGAGAAGTTCACACAAATCCACAAAGATCAAATCAGCTAATGCATCAACCGAATGAATGAAACTGTCCACCGCTGGACCGGCGGCGGGGAAACTCACCGAAGCAGAACTCTGTCTTTGGCTTTTGCTTTGCTGTAACTTCACTCACCTGGAAGGAGAGATGACCTTTAACCTTTAGCATGCTGCTCATCAGTCTAAATAAATCATATTGTACAGTTGGACAAAATAAATAGTACTCAAAGTTCCACTCCAACTATATTTTTTTCTATTGTAAAAGCGTTCCCAGTGGTCTTTTAGTTATGATTTCGTAGTTTTTAGTTAAAATCAAATAGCTGTAAGTTGTAAGACATACTGTCTGCAGAGCAGCAGGAGCTCATTAGAAATTTGCCTCTGGGTTGTGGGCGGGACTGTTGGCGCGGAAGTTAGCCTCTACTAATTTCCCATCAACCCTTTGTTTACACATTCTACTGCTAGCTTATAGCATCTCATAAGCCTAAGCTAACATTAGCGTAAGCGGGTAATATCGAAGATATCCAGCCGTACAGGTTTGAGCTCAGACGAGAAAATGTAAGACTTTAACGGATCCATTTATGGATGCAATGAAATTCCAATGGAGGAGGGAGACTTTGGCCTGCCCATGTCATTGCTTTTACAAACCCCGGCTTTTAAA
>NC_050520.1:19315697-19446795 GCF_002922805.2 Oryzias melastigma
AAAGATCAAAAACGCGATTTTCATTGGAGTGGGTCTTTAAGGACAATTTAAAGTCAAAGACTACAAAAAAAGGTAATAAAGTTCAAATTTAAGAATACAAGATATATATTTAATAATAATTCAAATCAGAGGGCTGCACGGTGGAGCAGTGGTTAGCGCTCTTGCCTCACAGCGAGAAGGCCCCGGTTCGAATCCCGGCTGGGACCTTTCTGTGTGGAGTTTGCATGTTCTCCCCGTGCATGCGTGGGTTTTCACCGGGGACTCCGGCTTCCTCCCACCGTCCAAAAACATGCTTCATAGGTTGATTGGTGACTCTAAATTGCCCCTAGGTGTGAATGTGAGAGTGGATGGGTGTGTGATTGAGGCCCTGCGACAGACTGGCGACCTGTCCAGGGTGTACCCCGCCTTCGCCCTTCAGTAGCCGGGATAGGCTCCGGCACCCCCGCGACCCCGAAAGGGAATAAGCGTTCAAGAAGATGGATGGATGAATGAATTCAAATCAGACAAAAAAAATACAATCCAGATCAGCAATCTTTTGACCTTTTGTGCTTTTAAATCTTCGTCTTATGCTACTTCACACCAGTTTCAGAAACATGCGTTCAAGTGACCACTTCTGATTGAAAGTCAATGTAAGTAAACTTGTGTAAATGTGAATTTCGAGCTTCGGTGTTTAAAACTCTCATGTAGACACGTAGCTACGCAAGTTTTTAAGTCTGTTTTGAGGTTCTATGTACAAAACGCCAGTGAATACATGTTAAAGGTTAAACCAGGTTAACTGTGAACAATAAGCAACTTAAATTTGATCGTGATGTTTTCAAAACAACGAGGTGCCAACCGGTTAAAAATGGATCATGAAGGAGAAAGTAAGAATTGCAATTTGTGCACATCTGGAATCATATGACACAGAGTTATATATTGGAATAGAGCTGTGAATGAAAAAGCTTAAGCTGCATTTTAGTTCTAATTTTTCCATCAAAGTTCTATTTTTTAAAACTATTAACAAATTAAGTCATCTTTTTGGGTCTTGCAGCAAAACATTTTTAATCCAAAGTCTCTTGCAAAGCCACTCCTGTCTTGTGGTTGCAGGTTTTTCCAAACCAGATTAAAAAAAGTCTTAAGACTCCCAAAAAAAGGCCACATATGTGTTTTTAACCACAGTCTACAGCAGTTCACCTAAAGGGAGCGTTTTCCGGGGCATCCAGCAGGACTCCACACACCCACCCTCACTGACTCATGAACAACAATTAGCAGAGCTGAGTTTAGAGCTTTTACTGCCGGCTCTTTCTTGGAGAGGAGAGGATCTTTGATTTGAGACAGGAGGAGCTGTAAGCTCCAGAGTGCAGTGAATCCAGATGTTGTTCTCATTGCAAGCACGCTCACATCTGGAAAACTTCTTACAGTCTTCCTCTGCTGCATGTGACCGTTGACTGCAGCTGTAGAAATAACTCGGAGATGTTGAGCATCTGCGAATTCCTCCGTGAAATTTGCATGTCATTTTTTCATACTGTGCGACTCCCTGAGTCCACGCAAACATTTCGGTTAGTGCAAAATACGCAGCTGGTTTTTTGTTCAGCATCACACAACAAAATGGAAATAAAGCCTTGAGGCAATAGCAGATGGTGGAGAGGTGTACCTTGGTGATGTAGGTTAATTTCAGGCTTCCAACAGAGCTGGCTCCACTGGGCAAGTTCTGCACGCAAACACAAAAAACAAGCTCGTCATTAGCTCAGAGAGCAAGGTTCAATGCCTCCTATTGATTCCTTTCATCGGCTCTAACCGCTTGTGCAAGTGCGTGTCATAAAAGCGCTGTATGTGTCAAGCACCTGGGGGTTGTCCATATACCAGAGCAGAGCATTTCCCTTGGTGTCTAGGATGAAGTATCGCCTCTGGAAGCGGCAGCTGCTCTCCTTCTCCTCCACGTCCAGGAAGCCGCACACACGGTTCAGCCGGTCAACGTACGGCATGCTGCCGCTCTCGCATATCACTGAGGCACAGGTTAGGACAGGAGAATGAGGAAGAGTCAGCGTTGACGAGTTCGGTTAGCACACAGACAGGCAGGCAGGTACGGGGGGTTAATCATCTTTTGGTGTTCAGGCACAGAGAGAAACAGAGGCGCTCACACTCAGCAGTTTTTCATGTGACGTGATCGGGGCTGAGCAACAAGCCCTGGAAGCCTCAGGCTGAGCTGAGGTCGAACACCACAGCCAGAAATTACAGACTGCACTCGAGATCTGCACACATGCACATTTCCACTGGACAGGGAGGGGGAGTGGGGATGTTTAAAGGGATGGGGGGAGTTCTTAAAACATTTTGCAACTTAATTATTGATTGAAGCACATTTTTTTATTACATTAAATTTTGTGTTTCCTGAATGTTTTTCAAAGTCCTGATGTTTATACTCATCAAAAGACTTGAATTAGGATTTTCAATGCATACAAGGTATTGATATTTTAACCACAAACATAAATTATAAAATATTCCATCCAACATGAATAACTTCCTTCTAGCAAACCTTTTTTTTGGACAGTCTCCACAATTTCTGCAAAGACATTTAAACACAAAGAAATGGGGCACACATCTTCACCTTTTTGCCAACATTTCCCATGAGCTATTTTTAAACCCCAAACCATGAAATACAATGTCTAATTCTGAAAGTGGGCTGTGCCTCCACCCCTGTCAGCCGTGCAAACTTTCTGCTGAGACAGGTCAGAGATGCAAAAGCAGTTTGCAGAAACCGAGTGCAATGGAAAAAGTTTAGACAGCACAGGTTACTCAGATGCCAACTGGCACCAACGCACGTGCGCACACACGCGCCACTTTTGCAGGGTTGAGAACACATCTGGCTTGAATAAAGAAGTGGCAAAATTCTAAAAAGAAAAAATGCTTTAATTTTAAATTTAAAATGTATGGTTTTGTTGGGATCCCACCTTTGTGAACAAATTTAATCTCTTCCTGGATGGATTATATTCAAAATTATGGATGGGATTAGTGGGTCAAGTACAATTAGACACAAGATTGGACTTTTCCAAGTTGCACAAGTCAAAATCAGTTCAATATTAAATGCAACACAGTGTTTTGCAAATAGTTTTCCTTCCTCTTAGACTGAAATTATACATGATCACGGTGGTTTTTTTGCGAGCCTGATGCAGTAACCCGTGACAACCCACTTCATTCTGCCTCGTCAAAGCAGCAGACACCTGTTGAGCACACGGCTCTGAAACCTCAAGCTCAGAATCCCGGTCCAGATGACTTACCCGCTGTGTGCGCCACAGCCAGCGCCCCGCAGCCGCAGCGGCGCTAAGAGCAGACGCAGCCGAGCCTGGCGCGCGGGATCATGGCGAGCAAACTCCAGGAAAAACGTTCACACGCAGCATTCGGAAATGTAGACTCAAAAATAAAATAAAACAAGTATGCACTAAAACCTCGCGTCTGTTTGTTTGCGTGATCGGATTACATTAAACTTGTCGTCTTTCCGGGTTCGACGTTTCGTTATTAGAATAAACCAGCCCCGGATGTGATGTGATCTATGGGTCCCTTGAGCCCGGCAGGGGCCCTCCTCCTCCTCCTCCTTATCCTCTTTGCTCACTGCCTCAAAGTTTAACTTAAGTACAGACGTTTTGAAGTGGTTTCATCTGCTGCATCGTTTTGACTTCTTTTAACAATGATAAAACAATTTTTATTGTTTTTTTTTACATTAAATTTCTGATTCAGTCATGTTAATAATAAACTCATGTGCCAGATCAAGGTAGAAATAAATCAACACTGCATTTTTTAGATCATGACAAGTTACTAGAAAAGAAAATTGAAGTCTATACGGAAGAGCAAACTTTACATTGAAAGGTCAAACAAAAGGGTAATTGTTTATGCAAAATGGGATTGTTTTTTTCAGTTGCTGTGTAATCTTTGTGGTCATTTCAAGATCTTTTGTTGTCATTTGTGTGTCATAAATATTGTTCTTGTCATGTGAAAGTTAAAGTCTCACATGTCCCAAGAATGGGGGGGACCAAAGACCAAGTCTCCTGTATCATTAGTTTATTTTTAGGAATTTTTTGGTCTCAAGTTCCTAATTTTTCATTATGTTTTTAGGATCTTCCTATATTTTTATTTTCTATTTTGTTACATAAACCACAGTTTTGACAATAAAAGAAAACTATTCTAATGTATCATGTGTTTTGATCTATTTTTTAAGACAAATAATTTTTATTGGATATGTCATATCAGGTAAAAATGACCTGGCAAAAGTAACTTTTTATAGTGAAAGTGTTCCAGTGTTGAGGCCCAAAGCGCTTACAGTCCCAATTCCCACTCACCCATACGAACACATTCACACACTAATGATGTCTAGCCCAAGCAGACTTTGACTGGCTGTGACCTTTTGAGCAGAGGTCAACCACAGCCACCCCTTTACCCCCATGCATGAATGTACACAATGTTCTGGTTTTGTTTTAATGTTTGCTTTTATTCTTGTTGTTGGTTCTCTGGAGCATCTTTTTGGCTTTACTGTATATGTCACTGCCAATATTTTGTGTCTTTTTGATCACCTTCATGTTGTAGCTTTTGATTTGAAGCTGGTTTTGTCAGACAAGTGGCTAATTTTTAACAATCTGCACTAAAAATCAGTCAATTAATCCATCCATCCATTTTTTTAACCCACTAATCCAGTTTGTGGGTCATTAGGTTGCTGGAGCCCGTCCTGCCTGTCGACTAGGCAAAGGTAGAATACACCCTGAACTCAAACACACATTCACACATGGACACCCAGGAGCAATTAGGAATAATCAGTTAACCTATGAACCATGAATGCCTACAGAAAACCTACACATGCACAGACAGATTTCCACACAAGAAGGTGCCAGGGCCCTCACGCTGTGTGGCACAGAGCGCTAAACCACTGAACCCCGTGCATCCACGCTAAAATAAGATTGTTAAAAATGAGCTTCTGTGTCATCGATCACTGACGTCCCTTTCATGCAACTTCTCTAGTTTCCCTTATTCTTAGCAGTGGTGGTAAAAGTAGGGGTCTCAGGGCTGGCGTTGGTTTTCACAGGTTCAAGAGCATCAAACAAATTGAGGGATCAGTTTTGCTGTCATGACCACATAGTTATAAACATTTGAAACCACGAGGACTTTCTACTTGCCAACCATCTGAGCAATTTTCTCATTTTCCGAAACATACGAGGGAGGGGAAATTTGCTTTCCATCAACAAGGAGCAATCTAAAATGTAGCCTGATCTTTTGAAGCCTTTCCAAGGCTTTAACTGCAAAGTACAGAGCCGTAAGCTGAGCTATTTAACACAAATGTATTTTTGCTCTTGAATGTCCTTAAAGAATGTTTTAAAAAAATCTGATAATGATCTGTGGGGGTTTCCCATTTAAAAGTCAAATTTAAAATATGCATATAAAATAATGTCCAAATTATCCCATATTTTATGATCTAACAAAATATCAGATTTTTTTACGTATTATAACAGAATTTTGCTTCACTTTTCTTGCACCTTCAAGTAACAGAAACTGCATATTGAGTCATCCTGGCAAGCAGAAAGAGAAAGCCACCATTTTTTTTCTCAAACCGTAATTTATTTAAGTTTGTTTACAATCTGAAGTTTGATGGTACCATCAGCCAAATGAAATGATTCACCTACGTAGGAGTGATTCTTACTTTTCTTTTGGTAAAAATGTGTCCTCCTGTTAAGAGGAAGTGGTTACCCATCATATGACCTGCCTGTGTACAGAGACCTACCTCGCTGATTTCATATCCTGTGGCGCCTGCACAGAATTTTAGTCAGAATGCTGCAGAAAAAAGGTAAAGTTTCCATCCAACTTGTTACTACCCACTGAGCCTCCTTCAGTTTACATGTGTGACACGAGGCCATAACATCAGCTCTGCTTCAAAACACACTGCAGACATGAGTTCAAGCACAAAAATATATAAATCACCAGAATAAAGAGATGACCTAACTACATCCTCACAAGTATTTACCTAAAATTCTCCCGCGTTTCCATTCAAATAATCCCAAATCACATAATGTACTTCAATAATTTGTCTTTTCTTCATTTTATTTGGATTTTGGAACACAGAAGACTCCTGGAATGCAGTTCATAGCAGTGAAATTAAGTTGTTTTCCTTAAATCATTAACATCATGACACACTTTAGAGTACTCTGCTGAAACGCCCCGAAACTGCCACCCTCCTTTAAAGTGAGCTATAACATAACAGATAGAAAATCATCCTGAGGAGGATGACTTCACAGCTGACTGAAGGCCATGCGCAGCAGCAGGGCTGCCATCAGGACGACCGGGCTGGAGGCCAGGGCTTGGGAGCTGTTGCCGTGACTGTGACTGCGGTGCGGCCCATTGCAGTCGTCGCCAAAGCAACATTCCATCTTGGCTCCGGAGTTGCTGCTGTGCGCCTTGTCACAGAAGGCCTTGTATGTGCATGACTTCATCACAGTGTCTGAAGGACAGTGAAACACATTTATAAACTTATGTAAGTCTTTCAGTGCTGTAAACACAATAACATCTAAAAAAAATTGCACAATGTAAATATAATTTAGATTTTTATCATTAAAGTGATTGAAACTTTTTTCTAATCAAAAATACCCACAACAAAAGTCATAAAGAAATCATATGGGGTGAAAATGACATAGTAATAGTTATACAACGACTAAATGTGGCCACAAAAGTTACAGAAAACATTTTTAGTCAGAAGAAATGACATTAATAAAACTGTCTTCCTCAAGCAGAGAATGCAGCTGATTGTTGGTGCTGCACTGACCTCTAGTGAGGTTAACTATGATTCATATTGGGCCGTGTTTACTCACTTGGTCCTGTAATAGTGGAGCAGGCATCAGCGTACTGAGGGCAGGAAGTGGACCCCTGCTTATTGCAGTCGTCCTCACTGGAGGCCACACATGTGTGACACTTGAGGGCGTGGCCTTCACAGACAGAGCAAGAGAGAGCACCTGGCTTGAGACTAAGCATGCATGTTCACAGGCAGGTGCAGTCAGGCACACATATATTAACAAAATTAATTTTTCAAATGAGCATCCTCTCCACACACTCTCTTTTTGTAAAAAAAAAAGCATCACTGTAATTCTGCTCCTAGATTATACATTATATAAGTCTACCTTAAAAGAAAGAAATAATAAAACTTATTTTCCACAAAAAAAATCTGACAAAAATGAATTTGAGATCTCGTTTTTGTTCAAATCATCAAAGTTAAAACTAAATTGTTAAATATTTATGGTCTTTTATATTAGTAGCTTGTCAAATAAATGATTTTCACATTTTTTCCTGTTTTTAATAAACGTCTTTTCAGCATTTCTACAGTTCAACATTTAAAAAAACGGTTCACCAATTTTTCCGTATTTGTACAGCTACTTCATGAACTAAATCAAGTTACTTCAAATTTTGAATATGAATGTTGGATACAGATTTACGGAATACTGCCTGGTCTGCATGTACGTAGGTTTGTCCGGAATCAAATAAGAATAATGCCTAAAAGTTATTTTTTTTAAAAACTTACTGTGAGAGGCCAGAGAGACGAGAACGAGGAAGCCCAAAGCAGTCTTCATGGCAGCTGGATGATGGGTCACTGTGTCTGCAGTCAAGGGGTTGCAGTGAATGAGTGTCTGCTGGCGGAGACACTGGCAGCTGAGGTGGAGGAGGAGAGCTTTAGCTGTGAGAAGGACATTAAAGCTTTATCCCAGTAATCTCCATTTATGCTGCACAACCAACATCATGCACGGATGGACTTAACTACAGTTCAGGGTTGTGCAGCAAGAACTTCCAGGTCATTCAATAATAGTCTGTAACTAAAAGTAGTTTTTACAGGAGAGAAACACAACATATTCCAGAAATATAATCAGAATTATTACTTAGTTATTGGATCTGCATGCTAAATAATAATCAAAAGTAATTCCGAGGAGCAGGAGGTAGTAGAACAAACTATATTTTATTTATTACAAGCACATATGAACATGTGTGAGCTCATTTCTGACCCACAACTACATAAAGAAAACAACTATTGTTACAAATATCGACTGACACACAACATCAGTCAAGTCAAATACTTTTAGGAACAAAAGTTAATATAACATCAGAGTCAAGTTAAATATATATTCTATGTCACATCAGTTGCTTTTATAGTTTTAACCATGAATTAACAAAAAAAAAAACCTTTCAATTCTGGAACTTCTGTTTATTTAGTGCAGTTCTTGTTATTGGTTGAAAAAAACAATTTAAATAAACTTTTATAGACATGGCTTTACTGTAAATACATGAATTGGAGCTCACATCATCAAACATGAGGACATAGAACACCAAAGAGGCTAGAAGAACATTTGATTGACACTTGAAAACTGTATTAGTACTAAAATACCTCAAAGTATTGTCTCATCTGCGATTCAAGTCATTCAGAATTTTCTAATTTTGGCTAGCTACCGGCTAGTAATGGAGTCACTTTTTGAACTCAGAAGAAGTTAGTTTCATCGTAGTGAAAGTTTCTGCAGCTTCCTGTATTGTCATTGAATGTTTTATGCTGTCAAGTAGATGAAGCAGTAAATAATTTGCCTCTTTTGTTTCAGGGCCAAACAAAGACAGACATATGAGGACAGTGTGCCCTTGAACAACTGCCCCCCCCTTCCACTTTGCATCACAAACCCCCCGAGCAGGGCACTTTCAGAATACAAATTTTCTTAACTTCATATAAAAATACAATTTATGTACGCGTCTTCAAAATAAATCTCTTCTCATCGATGACCCTGATAGGCGCGAGCCTAAAAGCAACTGCTAAACAGACTTCGGCTTTCGTTAAGTTTGATGTCCTCCTGCAGGCGGTTACTGGGAATTAAGCCATTAAATACAAGCTGTGTCACAAAGCAGCTGTTGTTCGCTGGCAGGACAGAAAAAAAAATCCCACAGGCTCAAGACGACCTCGAAATGGACATGAAACAAAACGATCACATGTAGTAACAGGTTCTCATCAAAAGTAGTGCATTAGTACAGTATGTGTAGTTACACATAAGCAGCATGACAGGCATGTGATGCGGTGTGAGAGCTGCTTCGTGATGGGGGCATGCACGGGGCATCGCTGAGGGGTAAGTGCAGGGGCTGGAGGGACGATCCAGCCGGACTTCAATGAAGTTTCAGTCGGATTTTCCCATTTTGGCAATCAGCTCATCACAGATCTTTGTGAGTTCCTCGATCTCCTGATTCTGCAAAAACACGCATAAGAGTTCAATTATTTATAGTTTTCTGTCGAATAGTAAGACAATTCATGAAGGGTGTTTTTACTTTCTGCTGCAAAGCTTGTTCCAGAGATTCATTTTTCATCTGCTCCTTCCTCAGGCTGGCGGTCAGCGCCATGTTCTCGGAGCTCGACTTAGTACGTACTGTAGCGATCTCCTCGTTGGCCCTGAGGGAACACAAAATTAACAATTAATAGTTTGATCACATAATGAGTAAAAGTACTTTTTTTAAAAAAACTGATCGTACTTGTTGAGTTTTTCTTCTGTGTGTAGCTTTAACGTTTGATATCTCTGCTCCTCCTGCTTGATTCTGGCCAGATAGTCTTGAGCACATTTCTTCAGAACTTCTTCATTCTACAAGGACAGAAATTGAGGATTTTCATAAGCATTGCTTTCTAGAAACACATAAAACATTCCACACCCAAATTTCAAGTTTTTTTCTAAAAAAAAGAAAAAAAGAAAAAAAATCCAAATCCCAGTTATGTTTGATATAGAAAGAAAAAAACATTCCAACATCAAAATGAGTTCAACAGAATCCAGTGACCTACTTTCTTAAAACCATCAAGATTGCTCTTTGTGCTCTCATAACGCCGGAACAAATCTGAGAGAGAACGCTCAACGGAGTTCAGGTCCGCCAGTGCAGCCTCCTTCTCCAAAGTCACCGCATGCAAAGCCTTCTGGGAACTTAGGGTCCTACGCTGTTCATCCTCTGATCAAAAATGCACAATCAGGGAGGACAAAGTATTCAGTCACTGCATAAAAAGAGCAGGTTTTCAACAGTTTCTGTGCATTACACAATTAGGACAACTACGGTTAAAAAAAGCATAAATCAAATTGAAAAGTCAATTTTGAAGTCATGACAAAAAGCTTTACAATTAAAAACAAAAACACAGGCACAAAAATTAAAATAAAAAACCCAATCCACCGTTTACCTTCCCCTCTGTCAAAACACACATCCTATAATTCCACACTTAATGAAACTCACCGATCATCTGAGCAATCGTGGTCTCATACTCTGCAACAATCTTTCTGCAACAGAAAAAAAACATGTTTTTAAAGACTTTTAAAAAGATAAAACCCCTCAAATAATGTCTGTTTCTGAAAATATTAGGAGTGATGCACATTTAGTCAAATCCTCACATGACCACTCCCTGCTGGTCAGAGGTGACAACAGAGTGACAGAGTGCAGCAGCACGTTTCCTAACCTCATCTCTTCCACTTGTTGTTTGCCCTGCTCGTACTTTTTCTTCCATTCGTTGACTTCAGCCTCTTTTGTGATGACCTGAAAGAAGAGACTGTTTGAGAGCCGACCCGTTCCCATGAATCAGACCTTGTCAGTAACCTGTTCGGTTGACTGCGACTAGAACAAACACCAGAGTGTACCTCTTCTCGGATAAGGCTGAGAATGGCCTGTTTTTCAGCCTCACTGATGCAGATGGAATCCAGGACCTGACTTCCTGTTTTTTGCATCTCACTTCCCCCAGAGGGACGCTTCAGTTTGCATGAGTCTTCATACTGCTGAGGGCAGAAGGAAACAAGTCACTCCTAAAATTCCTCTTTGGGCTACAAAAAATAAACATATTTTTTATATCGCCAATATTTTCTATGTCATTACGTGTCGATTTAGTTTTTTTGTCTTTTCCAGTCAATTCTCACATTTTCCTCTTACTGTTGCACGTCTTAATCAGTTATTTTTCGTCTCACCATCTCCATCTCCTCCTCTCACTTTGTCCTTCTCTGGATTATGACACAAAGTATAATCTCAAACGGGTGATCATCTAAATCCATCTATCACCTGAGCAGATAAATACGATGGCAGACACTAAACTAATTCCGTCCTAGCACAGTGCGGTCATTACATCAGATCATACTACAGCCTGTAATGTGGAGCATGTCACAGTCAGAGAGCCGTTTAGTTTTTCTCTGCTACAATTCGCTGGTTTAACCAGAATCAGATAGAGGTGAAAGTGTCAGTGTGATGAGTCTGGACTTGTTGAAAAGTGTTTTTTCTTTGTTGAAGTGATTGTCTCACCACAGAGTTGAATTCAGACTCCACAGGTTTGGATGTCACCTGGCTTCCCGAGACTGGAGATAAACAAAAGTCATGTTAGGATCAACGTTGGTTTAAAACAGAATCTCACTGGAATAAATATCTAAAAAAAAAATGGTTTAGGGCAAAAAAATTCAAGCTTTTTCAGCCAGAGCAACCAGCTGGTTCAGATGAAGTAAAAGTGTCTTAAAGTGGAAGAGTTATTTATGATTTAGTGACTGTTTCAATAGATTTAGTGACCATTTAACAGATTAAGACTTTCTGCTTTGCTGAAAAAAATATTAAAAGTCCAGCTCTACATTTAAAACCCCAAATTAGAAAAACTTGTATTAAAATGCATGGAGTGGACTTTAAAGTATAAAGGGGTTATACTTTGGTGGAATTGTGTGTTATCAACGTTTACAACAGCGCTCTGCTCAAACAGTTACTGCTGAGCAAACAGACCCTTCTCAGTTCCCATGATTCACCAAATTTCAATACAGCACGGATCACATGTTAGGTTAATGATTTATTCATAACATCTGTTTGTAAAAGTAGTGAAAGATGACCTTGTTCCTGTCAAATATTGAATGCTCATAGTTAATGGTTTGCTTACAGGAAAGCTAAAGTGTGCTAATTAAACTTTTACCAGTTATCTGAGAGCACGCTGAGTGAGGGAGTCTAAAGTCAGAAAATCAACAGACATTCCTGCTGTTACTCACCGTTTTGGATCCTTTCTGGTTTGACGCCCACGCTGCCGGCCAACTTCTCCTCATCTGTAGCGTGGCCACCATGAGGGTCATCCTTCATCATGAAAGAGATAAGAGGACTGCATGATGAATGTGCATCTCAGAAATCAAAAAGGATTAAATGTTTAGAGCTCACCTTTCTACAAAAGTCTTTCGTCATTCCTTGATTTTGATTTATATTATTCCTGAGAATGAAGACCAAAAGTAATGGCATTAACATGATGAGAAAACAAAAAGTAGATTGTGTGAGTTGGGCTTTTGTGCTTTAATTATAGAAATAAAAATAATAAACTGTTAATTTTAGGCAGAGCGACAAAAGGAATAATAAGACAATGACTGTTTTTTTTCCCCCCACCTCTGCTTTGATGCTGAAAGAAAATTTAGGTCAATGTGCTTTCCACAGAGGGAACTACCTTTTACAAAGCACAAACAGTACTTACAGCACAATACAGAGGAAATGGACTTGTTCAGCAGTCCTGATGCCACACAAACAGAACTCAGAATGTCAAGTTGGTAAAGGAGGACACAGAACGGGAACGGGGTTAGGTCAAAACACAAGACCAGTCCAGGGTTATTAAAGTTAGGTAAAAATTAAAATGGAAATGAAAACTGGTGTAAGTTACATAAAGACAATGGGAAATAATGAGAAAATAGAAATGAAAAAAAATATGTATTGCCTGCAATGTTTCGGCAGTGTTATATTTTCTCAGCAGATTTCCTCTATTCAGCAAAGAGAACCACTATTCATGTGTCTTATTTGAATTACAGCAAACCTGTCATTTTTTTTACTTTAGTAATATTAGTGATGTAAAACATAAAAGTTTTTGAACATGTGTCAACAAGCAACAAGGATGTTATGGGTGTAATAATCAAAAGAAACCACAAGAGGGAGCCCTTTGCCATGCTGACTTGTTCTAACAGAAAACATTCTCAGAAACAAAATTGAGCTTCAATTAAAGTTTTTGGACAAAACCTTCCAAATAAAGGATACTAAACAGAAATAATTATAGAAATAAGTTAAACAGAAAACTTTCATCAGTTCAGGTCAATTGTAAACAATAGGAAACGTTCATTTTTGTTCCTTAAATTGAGCGACAGAGAGAAGCGTTTGTTCAGACTAAGAATCTGTGTAATCAGTCCAGTTTTTTATACCTATAAAACCAACTGGAAAACGTGTAAAGAACCTCTCTATACAAACATGGATCAATTATTTTTTACTCACGTGACAACGGAGTCGTTTATCTCACAGCTGAGCTTTGCGTTTGACAGCATCCCATCAGCCTTCATGTTCCCATTCAGCAAGTCAGGATCCACAGTTAGGTTTGAGCCTGAGCTGACATCAGGTATCACGGGGGGGTCATCGTCCACCTCTGAAGGATCAGGCTTGATCAGAAGAGAGAGGGGGGGCAGCAATGGGAGCTGACGGGTTTGAGAATTGACCTGGGGGCTGGATGAGGACAAACCCTCCTCAAGGTCAGATTTAGAGCATTTAGTTACATTGAGGTTTTGATCTAAACTAAAGGTGCCATCATTGGGTGACGTTGTCTCATCTGGCGGAGCTGTGGTGGCGTCTTGGTTTGAGTTACTGTCCAAAATGTGGTTTGTAATATCAGCAGCAACTGGGAAAAGAAAATAAAAATATAGATAAGTTTCTGCAGGATGTCTTTTTGACTCAAACACTTAGCATGCTTTCCTGTGCCAACGTAACACATTAAACTAATTGCTTATGTAGCACTAATGAGGAAGATTCTTGATTATTGGGTTATTAAAGTGGTCTAGTTCAGAGCGTTTCAGTATTTGTGTGTGCTGTATCAACTTGTGGCCTTCCAGTAAGTGTAGTAAAGCCTCCAGCATCTGGTTTTGACTTTTACCATGTTGCTTATAATTATCTTCCGGGCCACACTCATGTGCTGAGCTCTTTAGCTGCTGTTATTTCCTGTCACGCACTACACAGACAAGTCTTCATGACAAATAACGTTCAGCCCTGGATTATTCACTCCAAACAAAGGCCAAGTTTCTTTGATATACATGTCAGGGTCTGGGGCGGTCCAACTCCCTCGTACCTGAGAGCCAAGGTGACAGTCCCTGGTTACTGCTTTGGATATCTGTGGTCAACTCTGAGTGACTTTTACTGTCACTGGGTGGGTCCATAATTGTTTTATCGAGCTAAAGAGTACACTGTGTGAATTGTAGGGTTTTATTCTCCTGGTTTGTGTTTCTTAGCTGCAACTTTTCAGGAAGGGAACCAGAGCTGTGAGCTTTTGTTGGGCAGACTGAGAGCAAATCAACAAAGGATGCTGTAATTCCCACGAAGATCATTGCACTTTTCTGTTGTGTTCTAATAGCAGGCCAGTTCTCCACAAGAGAATATGGAGGTCCTAGCAGCCTGAGCTGTTCATCCTGTAGACAAGTAACTCTAGAATCATTGCTGTGTTGTATACTGTGTGGCAGCCATAGCACACGTCTAGTTGGAACATCAACAGTCTTGCCCATATTTCAAAGTATCTTTAGGAATGACACTAAAGCCAACATTTTAGCTAGAAAAGTGCTGTTTAAATATATGCCACATTAGTCTCTTTTCAGCATTCTTTATTCTACTTTAGGAATAAAAGTTGATCTGTATGCAAATGTGGGTGACTTTAAATGAAAGTAACATTCAAAATGTATGTTTTTTTACACTTTGCATGAAAGGGATACGTGCACGGCAGCTGAGAGAAATCTGATAGGCCAGTTTTGCATTCAAAGTTGGAAATAGACATAAGAAAAGAGAAACTATCATGTTTCTCTATGCTGAGCAGAGATTTAACACTCTAGTTTATACTTGATTCAGAGATCAAAAATCAACCATGTCAAAACTGCATTAAATTCTTCCCATTTCATGGAAAAATGTGTCATATTATATATATTATCTATTGCAAAAGGAGCTGATGTAAAAGAAACTGTGACAGATAACTAAGAACTTGCTATTTTTGTATAGGACCATGTTTGTTGGTAATTATGTGAGAATCTATGTTTATAATATCACCATGTCCCTTTAAACAGCTGCTTCTATGAAATAGATTAAAAACTGATGCTTTTAGCAGACTAATTTACTTTCAAAGTTCACACACATTACATTAACGTCAAGCTAAAACCCCAGAATATGTTTATATATGTGTGTGTGTCAGCTTTTGCAATAGCTTATCTCATTCCCCACCTAAAAACCAATTAATGGTGGCTTATGTGAACTAAAAAAAACACTCAACACGCCCTTTGGAGACACGGACCAGATGTCGAGGAACCACTCCCAGTTATGCAGAGTTCATCCCATCACGTGCCAAAGCAACACAAACAGCATCACACTTAACAAGCATTTCACAACTCAAAAAGAAGAAAAGCAGATAAAGAAGGAAGTTTGACAAAGTGAAAGAGAAGCAGATACAAAGACAAACAAAGTCTCAGAAATGAAGAGTGTCGTTCAAAAGGTGGAGAAAGAAGCAGCTCAGAAACAAGCAAATGCACTTCAGTCATTTAATTACCAGGAAGCCTGAGTTCAAGTGTCCTCAAACAGTTGATCTTTTGTTTATGAAACAAACCTAAATTTTACACCAGACATGTGATTACCATAAAAAGCAGCTATTGTGCAGACATATAAACATTTCGGATTTGCAGCAGCTGATGTGTCAAAGGAGGTATCTAAAAATAACAAAAAGAAGTTTCTTTTTTACCAGTTGTTCACTTGAGGAAAATACATTTGCAAGCGCAGGTCATAATCTTACTTGTTTTTACAGGACCACTATCACCATGGCAATAAGAGCTGCGTTTGTCTGTGTGGGTGAAAGGAGGAGGAGGAGGAGGAGGGAGCAGGGATGAAGAGCGTTGATGCTTTTTTGCAGCTTCAGAGAAGAACAACTGTCAGCAATTTTAAGTGAGAGACTAAAAAGTGGGATATTTTGGTTTGGATTTATCTTAGGGAAGTTAAAATGTCACAAGAATGAATGCTTTTTATGACAAACACTGCTCCTATGTCTAACAATCAGTACTAACAACAGTGGAAACACACAAATCAAGGATATATAAATGTGTATATGTAACAAGTTTTTTTTTTTTTTTGGTTGTGGAGAAAGTAAATGAAACATTTTAACAAACAGATTTATATAAAAAATGTAACAATATTTAATAAGTCCACATTTTTACATTTTTATACTAAAGTGGGGATAGGATTAAGATATCTAATTTAAAGCTTAAAGAGTGTGTTTTAACGTTGTTTTACCATCCTGTGATCAGCTGGTGAGACACTAAGTTTAATGCGTCTTCATCATTGTACAAAAATGTACATTCAACTTGAATTGCATCCTTTTTAAATTTGACAATTGAATCCTAAATGATTCCACAAAAGCTCCAACAACTTCACTACTTTGATGTCCAGAGACTTTAATGTCTGAATATGGGAAGTTTGTTCTTCATAAAAATAATAATTATTGCTTTTTTTGAATTAAAATATAGCCATGCATATATGTATCCACTTTTATTACATGTACCATGGTTTTTGAGTAACTTAGCTATTTATTTCTTGTAATTTTCATCCACATACAGTACAATATGGTGTCATCTGCATAAATTCAGACCTCGGGCACAACAACTCAATGCTTTTGTTCTAGCACTAAGAGAGAATTGAAGAAAGATCACTTTTTAATAAGCACATTGTGACTCATGATGTCTAACATCTTTTTTAAGTCCAGGCACAGCTCCAGCACACCTCATTAATTCTGGATTTGACAGACTCATCATCACTGCTACACTGAAAGGATTTGCTTTATAACCAGGAATACAGCTCATATGGAGAGTTCAAAACTTGACAGTAATTCACTAAAGGCATAAACTGCTTTCCTTTCTTGAACTGGTAAGTTATAGAAAACCACTATAAACATAATAATGACAAAACATCAATACTTTCCTTTTTTTTTAGAAATTCACCAAACCACAAATGTTCATTAGGTTCCTCAGTTCATCTTTGGGCACAAATGCTGCAGAATCAGAGTAAGAAATTCTGCCCCAGTTCAAGTCAAGCACAAGATGTTCTCTGCAAGTCTCTTACTGAAAGTCACATGAATTTTTGGTAAGCAAACCAACAGCAAATAACTGGAAATCAAACAGAATTGGATTCAAGATTAGAATTTTGAGGATTAGCTCCATGAATTATGTTGTATTTGCAAGATAAATCAAATATAAAGATTATCTTTTGATCTATTTAAAAAAAAAAAACATTCCTTGTGGTCTTTTACTTAGGATTTTTAGCAAAAAGCAGAAAACCTGAGCCATTTTCTTGGACAGTTTCTGCGGAGTGGCAGGAGTTTATTAGAAATTCCACCTTAAGTTGTGAGATGGGCCGTCGGCGCGGAGCAAACCCATCCCTGTTTTCCATCATCCATCTATTTACACTTTCTCCTGCTAGCTTATAGCCCCTTACACCCCCAATTTAACATTAGTGGTGTAACAAAAATTGGAATATCAGCCGTACAGTTTTGAGCCAGATGCCTGCACGGATGAGGAAAACAAAAACGTACATGGATCTATATGTCTGTAAGTGGATGCTTCAGAATGGAACGGAACAGGGAGCTTGTGGCCTGCCGATTGTAGCTTGTATGTCACAACTATATACTTTTTCAATCAGCATTTTTTTGTCAGCACCTGATTTACAACAATTTGAATAAAGAAATACTCAGAAATGCAACTTTGAGCTTCATTTTCTTTATAAGAAAATGTTAAAAACCCAATTTTCCCCAGAGTGAGTCTTATGCAAGCATGAGAGAACATTGTGTCACCTGTGTGGATGGAGTTGTCCAGCTGGCTCAGCAGCTCTTCAACAACTGGAGATCCAGCCTCTGGAGTCCCAAAAGTCCCCTCTGAGTCTGAACTGCATGGAAGGAGAACTCAGAGTTATTCAAATTCTCCTCTAATGGAACACAGAGAAAGTGAGGAGGTGATGATAACAGAAAAACTTCTGCTGAAGGACATGGAGCTCAGATTTCTGGTGCATCATTTGGGACATCAAACTTAAACCAAAATGTGGAACAAGTGGTGAAGTTCACCAATGGACTTAAAGTGATCTTTAACATTTAAAAACAATATTTCAAGCTTCTTAAGAATTGGAACTGTAAACACATTTTTTAGTAAAAACTACTGATGGAAAGATATACAAGATTTTCTGACAAAAAACATACTTTCCAGTATAAACGGTTTCCCAAAAAGGGACATAAAAACAATGGATTTCACAGCTCAACGCCACTCAAAATAACCAGCTCCTTTCTTTTTAAAGGAAGTTGGAGCAGAGGAAGTGAGGCCCTCGAAGGCCACCTGCATCCTTTACTCCTCAACAACAAAACACACCAGCATTGATTCAAAGGCTCGCACATGCATTTCATACTGCTACTCAGGCAACAAACCCAAGTTAATTCTGAAGTGTGAAGGACCAAAAGGTGGAGACACAAACAGCTACTTTGTCTGTTTACCTACAGTGATTGCCTCTACTTATATTGAAAAAAAAACTATTTTTAAAGCCCCTAAAAACTCTCAACCTCCGACAACCCCATCAGGACACACAGAAAGTAATCTTTGTATCAATAGTGTTTGCCACACAAAGACACACACTCACTCTCAGCATCACATCCCAGTTACGGCCCCAACAACTGCAGTTTTGGGTGGTTACTTAGAAACCTAACATGGGTGGAAAAAATGTCAAAAGCTTCAGAAACTCCTTTTTTCTCCCAACCCCCAGCTTTGAGCAACTGCTCCCTAACTACCACACAGTCCGTTACACACACAAACGCAGACCTAGATAGTTATGTCATCTGTACTTGCCATCTGAAAAAACAAAATGGAGAGCATTAACCTGCAACTCACAAAATGTTTCACATTTTAGAAGAAAAATAACCATTTTAATTTTTTAGATTAACTGCATCTGATGCAGATTCTCTGCACACAGACTATTAGTATGAATGTACTTTTCACAAAGATCTCCACAATCAAAACTCAAATCTAACAATACTTATTTCTAATTAAAAAAAAAACAATAATTTTCTTATTGTTTTGCCTTTTTTGTTTCTCGTCTCTCCCACAAATCCCATCTGCAGCTGAGCCATCTTACTTGTCCTCTCCTTCATCCTTCGCTCCGAGTTGTCCATCATCTCCTGCACCTCCAGTCACGGCTGACCACGTCCATTTGGCCCACTGAACCGGAGACAACCAGGACATCTCTGCAGGACGTCTGATGCCACCTCTAAAATTTAACAAGCTCCCCTTTTCTTGCAGACCAGAGCTGACCACTCTGTTATTTTAAAGGAAAAAAAGCTGTAAATCCAACTGAGAGGGGGCAGAAGAATGGTCCCAAGTCTCGTGTTCTAAATGGCAGTGTCACTTCCTCATATTACTCAGCTTTCCCATCCTGCTTTTCAGCTTTTGTTGACGTCTCACGCTGCCGTGGAGAATTTTTGCTGCTGCGCTGCTCGCCACAGCGCCGACTCTGAAAGTGCTGATTATCAGAGCATCAGTAGTCACTCCCCTCCATGCCCCCCCTCCTTTCTCCTCTCTGCACTTTCGTCTGGGTGGACGATCAGCTGGTTAACACACATCGCCTCGCTCTGCTCCCACGTGCTTGCTAAGTCGCCTGCTTTTCCTCTCCAGCCCTCCCCGACGTCCTTAACGTTTGATGATAGTGACGAGAAACAGCGGAGGGGTCGAGATGGGTGTAAAGTCAGGAGCTGGAAGGACCAAAAATGATGTAAACTCAGTTTTCTGAATTTTACTACTTTTTAGGGTATTTCCTTTTACTGCTGCAGTTTTTAGAGTATTCTCAAAGGTAATCTGAGATGTTTGTAGTAGTCTGTTTACTTAGCAACAGAGACAGCTGCCAACTAGAACAAGGAGCTCCGCTGCCAACTGAGCAATTGTTGCTAACAAAGTCTCAATGTTTTCTTTGCGATTTTACTGGGCGTTCAGGTAAAACTAACATCACTAAAGCATCTAAACAATGTACTGCTGGATAAACGGATAGCAACAGAGCAATCCCACATTCAGCAGCCATGATGCAGTGGGAGAGGAAAAGTGCGAGCTCTCATCACCGCGTTCACATGTGCCTCTGAGGCTTGGTTGCTAAGCTTATGTAACCCAGTTCAGCCTTTCACAGTCATACATCTCTCCTCATCACACACAGACAGGGTCTCTGGGCTGGATAAGATGAGCTCTTTAGAGAAAAGATGGACCGTGACTAATCTAATAAGAGGGGGGCGATTCAATCACTGTGAGAACATAAAGGAGGAATTGTTTCTCTTTGTTTACAATCTAGAAAATATTTTTAGATGTGTCGTGCATAAAACAATTAACACATCAGACACACAAGTTAGGCAACACACTGCCATGTAAGGTCCACACAGAAACAACTACTGTCTATGACTGAACCAAGAGTAAGTAGAAAACATTTTTCACAGTGATCTTTTTGTTGCTTTATCTTTCTGGTAGAAGAGTCGAGAAGAAAAACCAGTTACAGAAGATCTGCTGGAACACAATCCTCTTCTAGAGCGCGATCTTCACAGGTCCTAGTGGGCTATAAAATATTTTCACTTGAAGCTGAAATCTTAATTCTTTTCAAACACTTTCTCTTGCATTAAGAATGTCTGCAGAATACGTCTGACTATCATTAAAATCATAGCTAAAAAAGCTGAGACCCACGTGTCTATAAACTAATATAAAAATAAACTCTTATTTTAGCTCACATTTCAACTAGCAAAAAAATAGACAAGCTTCCCTCAATTCTAAGTGTTCTGTGCTTTTTAAACATTTAATCCCCTAAAACCGCTCTTAGACTTTCCACATCATCATTATTAGTCTGAGTGACAGCACCGTGTGGTTAGGAATAAATGCAGCTAAAATTAATATCTGTGAAGCACAACGGAGGGAATAAGATTCTGGAGGAGATGAATCAGAATGTGTGTGCTGAGATGGGATATGCGCGGTATGTCAACTGTTTATTGCTGCTCTCAAACAAACTCGCATGAGATGAATCAGTCCTAATCTTGTTGTTGTTGCAGCACTTTCCAGGGGGGATAATCTTATCTGAAAGTCAGACCACATTAAGCCAAAATTTGATTATGCTTGTTCTTTTTTTACTACTATGATTAGCAGTGATTTTCAATAATTAAAACAACATTTTGACTTAAAATCCAGGTTTGAACTCAGCTGACAGCAGAATAATTAATCAGTAGATTAAATAATGTAGCATATCTTTAATTTAACTATGTTCTTCAAATGAAATAAGAATGTATACATTTTAATGAATGTACATTGCATTTATGAACTTTAAGTTTTATGTCAATGTTTAAAAAAAACTTAAAAGACAAGAGGATAACATTTGTTCTTTTAAATGAGAGGACAGTAATAAAGATCTATATTTTAATCTCTTGAGATTTTTTTTATGGTCAAAGATTTATCTGCTGGGCATTGTCTCGACACTGAATGTGATTGTAGAAACTTTTTTCTACAAAGATCTTGTCCTGTTTAAATGTAGAGAGAGGCTTTACTGCATGCACAGAGTTTCTCTAAATTTTTATGCAGCAGTGCAGATGTCAAATGCACAAATAAAATGGCTGAGTCATCTTTAGTGTTTGTGAGTCAGCATCCAAACAACTCTGAAGTTAGAACAACCAACTCCAATATCCTGTTTTCATTGACTTGGCAACAAAAATAGCAGCTTTGATCTCAGTTAAATGTTTCAGGCACTTTTAAACCAAGCACACTTCACAAGCAAAGTTTCATGAGATAGTAAATTGATGATAGAGGTTGACTCCCATGGTTTGGGTTTGGTGTGTGGCTCCCTCTGCTGGTCACTTTTGGATCCTACACCCCTTAAATAAAAATGAGTAACAGATCAGATGATTTGAGGATTTAAATTTCACTGTTTTGTTCAAAGAAGCAGAAAAATGATGCAACAAATATGGAGCTTCTTTCGCAAAAGGATTATTGCTACTTTTGCACAGTAAAATGTACAGTCTGTGTGCAGTTACCTGTAAAAATTGATGTTCAAATGCAGTTTGAGATTATTTAGGCTAACAGGTGTAAATATGTTTAAAATATTGATTCTCCACACAGTTTTATGTATCTTTGGAGAGGACAGCAGTGCTAACATCTTGAAGTCCTCTTCAGAAAGTATCTGTCATCATCCAGGATGCCTCAACAGCAGAAACAGTTTTAAAGAGGGTCATCAGGACTTAGTGTTTTAAGTTGAGGACATCCTCCCTCTTATCCTGAAACACCACCATGAGAAAAAGAGACAGCTAGAAGACAGGATGAGAAGAGTGGGACTCCAGCAGAGCTGTTGTTCAAAAGTATGACAAGACCATGGAACCATACAACTCTCAAACAATGCAGCCTGTACATGGTACACACATGAATGGACAGAGACAACACACCACCTACTGCTCTACTTTAAGTCTGTTTCTGTACACTCTGCTTTTGAGTCAGAGTTATTTCACATCAAATTAAAGTAAAAGTCTAATTCCTGGAAATAGTCACCAGCTACAACAAGAACAATGTTAACCACAAAACTAGATATTAACATTTTTTTAAGTTTCACAGCTTGCAAAATTAATCACACATATTCAAAGGCTCCAAATGCAGGTCGGTTTATTTGCAGCTGAGTGACGGTTTCTGCAGAGCAGGTCATGCAAAGTCTGTTCCCATTAAGAAATAAAAGTGGATGATTAAGCAGGCTAAAATTAGTCTTTAAGCTAAAAGCTGATATTCCACAGCACTGGTTGGTTCCCCAGTTCACCCAGAGGGAGAACCCCAACCCCCAACTGGGCTACCTAAAGACAGATGGATATGAAAGATGTTTCTATGAGACATTGCATGAGAAAGAGCTTCCCATTGCTAAAAGCACCAATTTCTCTGTCGTTTCTAATACATATTTTTTAAAAACTTGCTTCCCACATGTCATATAAGCCGTAAATCAATGGCGATTTTAAATTACAAGGTTTTCACAGGCATTTCTGTGCAATGAGACAGCATTCTGCAGCAATGCTTTTAAAAATAGAACTAAAAAGCATTGCTGGAAGGAAAAAGTGACAGCATTTTACCACCCTGCCTTAAAGGATAAGCAAAAGAAAGGAGATAAAAGCACAAAAGACTGGAAGCTTTTTTCTGATTTTTGGTCAAAAAGATGACCTCAGAAATTCAGCATCATTTCAAGTTCAGACATAAAGAAAACAACATAAAAAACTCTGCAGCTTGGATAAATAACAACTTTAAAATTAAGGTCACGGCTGTATAATTAATAGAAGAACTGAGCATGATCCTCTGTATTGTGGTAGGTATAGAGGCAATGAATTATGTAAACAAAGAATAGAAATAGAGCACTGTTTGATTTCTAGAACATGATGGTCTTAGCTCCTCTACATTGCCTTCTGCATCTATAAAGATTTGAATACTTCATCCTATTCAAACTACCAGAGCAGCAGGGCTTGGTAACACTGATGAGCTCATGTGCTTCCAGTTGAGCACAGAAAGTCCTGGTTCTACCCTATTAACTCTAGTTCGTCTTTCCGATGGCAGCCACTTTCACTTGGACACCAACATACAAAGAAGGAGGATGAGCGTGGTCTTACATGCTGTTTTTCTTTTGAGAACTGATGGATCCTTTCCTCTGCTGGCTGAGGGAGCCCCCCATTGCAACAACAGAGTCTGTTGTGTTCCTCTCAGGTTTATTCCAGATGCTCTCAGTATTCCTGTGTACTTCCTACATTCACCGTTGGTCGTCCTCCATTGAAGTCGCGACGGCTTTGCTGTGACATGCCACTTCTCACGATCAGCTGGATTTGATGGCACTAATAATCCTCTCCTGGTCTTTTCACCGTCTCTGTTGATGCTTTGAAGACACATGAACGGCTCTGGCGACAGCCCCGCCTCCTCGCTCTGTTTCTCAGCCTCCATCCTCCCTCTCTTTGAAAAACAGCACAGAGGCAGATGTAGGTGGGGCAAAGGCTTAAAGGATGGGGTCAGAACACAGAGGTGGGGCACATGAGGGGGGGAAAATTCCCAAATCCAGGCATGTTGAGCGTGTCATGGGGGTATCTGGCAGGCTTGGAGTATTGTTCAAGAGAGAAAGAGTCTTTTCTGTTGTTAAGCAGCCCAATAACAGGGTTGGTACACAGAGGAGGGAGAGATGCCAAAGAAAGTAGGCAGCAGAATACACAGCTCCTCTTATTCCACTACCTGCTGTGACCTCTGCAGGCCACGCCCACAGGTGACCAACACACAAGCCTTTATGAAGACTCCCTTTATGAACTCATGTTCTAATGACGATGTGAGCCAAAACAGTTACACTTTAAAATCAATCAACTTCTATTCATAAAATGAACAGATCAAAGTATTTAAAAATTAAAGTTTTAAAAATGTTTTTAAGAAATCCTGTTTTTTTTTGTCATATATTTGACTAAATATGCTTTTGAAAAGAAGTTTCATGTATTATCACTACTATCATATAAAAGGTCCGTCAAAGTTTTTCACCTTTTTTTGATTGACTAATTAATATCGGTGCAGCAATTAGCTTTTCCAATTAGCAAGCTAATAGCATCTTTACTTAAAATATACAACACACGCACACGACTCCAGCTAACTAAAAATAAAGGATTTTTACTGTTAACATTTTTAGGAGTAAACTAAAACCAACTTTAAATCATAAACTTGCCTCATACTTGTCCAGAGATTCAGCTCAAATTTCCTCTTTGCACGCGCTAACGTTTTCGCGCATGCTCAATGAAGAACAGCGCGTGCTTACTATGACTACTGACCACGTGACTTTCAGGATTTCTTCTTTTAGTTCCTTGATTTACTAATTGAGTTGTCAGGATTTTGCAAGTAACGACTACAGAAAACGTTTAACTTTAAATCCAATGTGGACAAAGATCTACAGGACACAACATGACTGGAGTAGTGTTTTATTATGGCACATAAAACACGTAACTACATTTATTGGGTATGTGATCAGGGGAAAAACATCTGCTTTTTTGGCATGAGTCTTCAACTGCTGCAATTGGAGCGATGAAGTGTCAACAGTTGTGCTGTTTTTGCATATAAACACACATTTTACAATATGCTTCACAATGTGGCAGATAGGAATAAATTACATCTTGAGAACTTCATATATCTGAAAGTGCATAATTGAAAACAAATCAAAAATAAATTGATAAATGTATCTTTATTTTCATTTTTTCAATCTGCAACACCTTTCACCACTTAATATTGATGTGCTCTGTGTGATATTTTGAGTATACCAAGAAACTCTTCTTTCAGTTGAAATAAATACATTTAGCTTAGTGACCACTAGTTATGAAGGCAACTCCTAATCCTCGAGGACCGGTTGGTTGCTGGTTTTGTCTGCTGACTTCTTAGGGGTGTTTCTCCAAAAAATAATGGAGTTAAAAAACAAAACAAGCACAAATACCTGCTCTCAAGGCCTGGACTTCATATGAAAAATAATAATACATTTGGTAGTGTGATAATGTTCTGAACATAAGAAGAAAACAGAAAAGTTAAGTGGTAAAAAATGAATGGAAATGCTTTGTGCAATTAGCATAACTTATACACGTACACTTGGAGCATTGACAAACATCACAAGACAAACTCGCTGTTTTTTAAGCCCCTGATTGCTTCATATCACTTCCAAACATCAGTATTACTTCATTCAGAAATAGAACATATAATCAAACTTACACAAATGTTACCACACCAAATATCAATGTAGCAACATGAACATTTTGTTATTGAAAAGATGGACTTTGTGAAATGACAGTGGCAAATATTTACCACCATTCTAACACTACAAATGTTTACTAGATGTCTAAGTTTAAGATTTGATGCAGAAGAGAATTTAGCTGCCAGGAAATTTGTAACAGACAACATATCAGTTATATTTTTCTTAAACAAAAAAGAAAAAAACTTCTGTTATTTGAAAAGGTAAAATCTAACATTTCATAAAGGAAACACTTCAACGCTCAAGAAAACTTAATGCTTAGAAATTAAATTTTTGTTAAATCTTTGTTTTATTTGTTCAAGCTCTGGATATTTTTCTTGTGAAAATGCTTAGAAAAATGTATTTACTTCTGAAAAGAAACGGAAACTAACAAGCCACATGTGCAAAACTGTTCATCTTCTGATGAGCATTCCCAAACACGATTATAACCTAAATCTTCTAGTAGCTGCAACATTGCAGGAAAAGCAAAAAGGTGGCTTTTGAAAGTGCAATCAGATTTTAAAGCCAACTGTTCGTAAACCTCCAGGCAGACCCTGTTAACTTGTTTTAGGTTTCAGAGACAAAAGTGGACAGAGATCACCTGAAAGCAGCAGCCACACATTCTCTGTTGTCAGAGAAAGTGTGATGAGTCTCAGTCAGTAAGGCATTCTTGGAGATGATTGTTCAGTCTGTGCCCTCACACCTTCTCCTTCATTTTCATGAAACTGTCATAAACATTCTTCAAACATTATTGTTGTGGCTGTTCAAAGGCCACACCTAGCTTGTCATAAATGTCCTTCAGCAGCAGCAGAGCTGTATCTTCAGATTCCCTAAAAAGGGGCAAAAAGTAATAATCAGAAAAATAAACTAGCAAAAATACAGAAGTCTGCATCTTCATAGAAATACTTACCAGTAACACAGATGAGACTGGATGGCAAACAAATATTCATTAAAGCTCTCTATAGGTTTTTCTTGGAGCACATAATCGATCCTTCGCCCTCCATTCAGCATCCCCACTTTGATCTCAGATTCCTCCGTCTGCTCCGTGTTCATGGAGGACTCGGCCTCCACGCAGACGCCTGAAGAGACAGAAGTGAGTTGAGGCCACAGATGCACACAGTAAACGATGACCAGCTGTCGGTTTTAGCTCATTTTGTTTTTCAAAACTAGAGCAAATAATTAAATAACTACAGAAAGACATGTTTAAGCAAGACTTAATGAAAACAGTGCAGTTCAGATTACTTTTACTTAGCTGACAGAAATATTTGTGGGTTTGGTTAATGTTTGAACAATTTGGGAGTACATGGTACAATAATAAAGTGTGAGCACAAACTGTACTGCTGTTCCTGGTGGAGGTTTGTACGTGATGCCGCCATTTGAATTAGAAAACATAAAGTAACATGAACTGTCTGAATGGTACCTCTATTTAGAATCCATATTTAACAAACCAGAAGTATTGTTTTTCTGATGTACCTGAATAGTAATTGCATATATCAAAAGCGTGTTTGTCATTCTAATTGATTTAAAAAAAATCATTCTTTTTAATTAAGCAGAAATTGTGATAAGCAAATGTTAGTGGGGTTACTTCAGAGGATACATGCTTGTTAAGAAATAATAATAATAAAAAAAAAATCACAGTATTACTAAACTGCCAGCTTCACATGCATGTTTAAGTCAATGTCTAGTGATATAGTAGAGCAGGCACGGACTTCACAAAAATTAAAATCAACCTTTCAAATTACATAACGTAGCATTACTTATGTTGGAAGAAACTGTCATTTCTGGCATGCTGCTATAGTGCTACTTGATCCACTCGTACAAAGTCTTCCTGAGGGTAAAATATTTTTGAAATTCAGCCAAAGAGACCTTATAGCAGGATGGAAGCCTCAGGGAAGAGCCAGGTGTAAAAAAAAACATCTAAAATAGCTAAAAACTTATCAGATGGGAATGTGGTTATGCATGAGCGGAGGTAAAGCGAATATACGCTAAAGGCCTGTGGCAAAAATGAGACACATTATGTAAAATTTGCAGTAGAATGGGATCTTAAATAGTCTGTTAAGAAAACAGTTTGCCTGTTTTGTCATTAATAGTGGTGTAACAGAGATTATCAAACCAATAAAGGATTTACTTCAAACACTCACAGGCCTTTACAAATGTACAGATTTCTGAGACAAAACTGTAGAAATCTTAATCACAGAAGTAAGAGTTAATTTAAAGTTTTTTTTTAGCCTTTCTAACCTCATCACCAGCCTGGCTTACCTTTTAAGTAATGCGTATGAATGGCCCAAGGCCACTCCAGTATTTTACTCCAAATATCAGCATTTTTGTCTCCTTTGTTAGCATCAGCATTACTACCTGCTGCTGAGGCTGAGACATAAGGTAAAAGGGTAAAAGGTGCAAGGAAGCAGTAGAAACCAACAGATAGGTGGGGAGGGGGAAAACATGCAGAGAGGGATGAGAGAAGTACAGGAAGACTGAGTTAGACATCCTCTTGGGGCCTTTTTGCTACGTCTCGCATGCACAAATGCACCACCCATCATTACAGGGGAGGAAAAGAAAAAAAAAACAAAACCTTCCTTACCCTGTGCCTCTTGGGAGTTTGCATCAGCGGATGCTTCTCCTTCTTCCACTGGTGGCAGCGCGGCAACAGGTATTCTGGCAAAAGACTGCCACGCCGTTCGCAGGGATCCCAGTACATTGTTCTTTAGATCCATACTCATTCGAGTCAAGCTGTCTTTTAGTTCTACGTGAAAAAGAGTTCAAACGTACGATTAAAACCTTTAAAGCGTTTATGTTCTACAGCAGTGGATGACAAAGAGACAAACCCAGATGCATTCTCTTTCTGCCTTTGTGGTGAGGGATTAGCATAGGCTCCAGATCCACCTCAGAGACGATCATAGGCTCTATCCGGTATGCGACAGGATCGTACTGCAAATAGATGATTGGAAAGACAAATCATTGCCTTCTTTTGTGGAAACAAAATTTGTTTCAAATAACTCTCCGTTATGGCTCTCATGGTAAAAGTTAATTCTTAGTTGAAACGTAAAATAGACAAAAAAATAAAAAATTCCCCAGTGAACAAACACCAAATAAAGGGTCTTTGAGAGTAAACCACACAAATACAGGATAACTCACTGGATGGTAGATGTTGTAAAAGCTCTTGCAGGTGGGAAAAGTGTAATTTGGATCGATGCGCTTGAGTCCACGAACTGTCAGAAACATTCCGATTGGGGAGCCAAAAGCAAAAAAGGCCTGAGGTTGGAATGCTAATTGTGGGTAGTCAATGGAGACCTGCGAGAAAGAAGATTAAGTGAGAAAAGTGGGGTTATTAAAAGTGCTACTTGAGGGTGATTTGCTCTTTTTTCCTCACAGGAAGACACGTACACACCTGGAGGGACAGATGGAGATTACACAATGCTCATTTTGTCTTGAATGATGAAAATCAGGAGAAAATTGAGGAGATGGCGACTCATGCAAGACTTGTGAGACGAGTGAAAACAAACATGTGTGGCTTCGAGTTGTCCGCTTTAATCGGCACATAAAGCCATCGAAAAATTCTACTTCAGAGGAAACTGTCACGAGAACATTGGCTGACAAGATTGCACAGAATGCAGAGAGAAACTCCAGGCAAAGTGAGATACAACACATCACAAGGCTTAACGTAAAGCCTTTGGGAGACACACCTGTCCCTTGGCTATGCCTCCATTGTTCTGTCCAGGGCAAGCGGGGTAAGGAAAGAAGCAGGAAGGTGATGGCCCAAAGCATCATCTACAGCGCAACAAAATAAAAATACACACCAGCTTTTGTGTGCATGCGTGCTACCTGTCCAATGCCGACATTGAAGTATTCATAGTCCACGGCACTGGTGACAGACTGCGCTCTGTAGAAACGGGACTGCTCCGGTGACAATTCTCCAGGGTCTTCAGCATTGTGGATCTGCAGTGTTGCTGCTGCCTTGCAGTCCTATGTAGATTTAAAAAGTATATCTGTACAATGCAATCATTAAAAAAATAAAAAAAATAAAAAAAATGAAAGCCTAGTTCAAAGAAACAACCAAAGGTTGCAATAAAGAGTGCATTCATAAACACTATTTAATAAAACCTGCTGCTTTGAACATTTGAAATTAAAAACCATTTCATGAAAAGCACACCTAGCATTTACAATGTTCACTTAAGTGAGACCGAAGAATAAGCAAAAATGTCCAAAACATGAGATCTGACCTCTGGGAGCCACCTTCTCTTAATGCAGTTTAAGATTTTCTTCCGAGGTCCCAGAGGAATTCCCAAATCTTTAAGATCACTGTCTTTGCAGAGACTCTAGGAGAGATAAACCAAATTTTTTAATATGTGTGTCGCAAATAAAGTAAAAAAAAATCTTTTACCTTATACGAAATCTAACACAAATGTGTGTATATTATACCAGTGATTCCAGGTCAAGGTTTTCCGATTCAAATATATCCAAGTATTGCTTTAGGTCCAGTTTGGTTAAAATCTGCTCCAAAGTATTACTGCTCAGAAAAGACGGATTCCCAGATGGTACCTAAAGCACAAAAGGGCAGGGAGATGAGAATGTTGGTATAGTACTTCTTTAACAATGAGAATAACTTCAGGTTGTTTCCACTTTCTCACTTCTGATTCCGTCTTTTGATTTGTTAGAAGGTCAAACAGGATCAGGGAACCTGAGGAGCAAGTAAAAGCTCAGGAATCAGCAGAAGAATTTACATGTGGAATTTTCACATTCTAGTTTGTTTAAAGTACAGCGGTTTTTCCACAGGCTACAGTTCAGAACATACTGCTAAGAAAAAAACATTTTACAAAATGTACAGTGTAGAAAATACATCCCAGTTTCTAAAATAAGGAGAGTAAAGAAAAATGGTTCTTAAATTTGAATTTCATCTGCAATGTAATTGATCAAAAGAGAGTAAAAAAAGTAACAATCAGTCATCCTAAATGTTAGATAAAGGCTCATAGAAGTTAGATTTTGTCTCATTTTTCTCACTCTCTTGTAAAAGTTTAATCAATTTTACTGTCAAAGTGTGAGCTGAAGAAACAATCTCCTACAGTTCAGGCGTGCCATACATGTTTAATTCTGTATTTGTGCAAGACTAACCTAAGCTATGGCCCACTAGAGAAACAGCTCTGTTGAAGTCCGGGTGCCTCTGCTTAAAGAGAGCATAAAGCCTGTTGATTTCTGAGGCCACTGTGTCCACTATGGTCTGGCAGTAGGTTGGGCTGTTGTAGAAAAATAAGTCTAAAAGTGTGTCGTTGGTGAAATGCCTCAGCCTGCTGATGCTGGGTAAAGTGATCCTCTGGATGTCCCTGAAAATAAAAAAAATAGCACATCAGCTGGACAATTTTAACAATTATAATCAGTAAAGGGATGAAAATATATGAATTTTTTCTGACACTTACTCATCTACACCAGTGGCATCCCCATGCAGAGCGCTGTGCCAGTTGACTGGTAGAAACTCCACCCGGCCCACCAGCCCGTCCTGCTGCGCTCGCTTGTAATGGGAGGCGAGGAGGGACAGCGAGGCACTCCTAAAGTCATTTACTAAAGAAAAAAAAAGGTCAAAAGGTAAAGCAGACACACTGATGCATCTGTATGATATACACACAAACTTACCACACTGTATGATGGACCTGAAACGCAAGTCACACGCAGGGCCAATGCCGTGCACCATGAAAACAAGATGATCCACCTGATCAGGTTCCCCTAAAAACAAACATTTATTTACAGTTTGAAGTAAATAATAGAGATTATAATTTGCAAAAAATCTCCCAAAACACACATACCATCAGGTATGTCAATAGAGATACTGTCAACTCCCCTCTTGACTGTGCGAGGTCGAGTCTGCTCTGACGGAGAGGAAATCCAGTCGTCCTGCAATCCAATTGGCTGATACTGCATTATGAGCTGAGAGGAGTAAACAAAAAAAAACATAAGAAATTAAAGAACCACGGACTGTTGGAGCTCATTCTTTATCATTTCAATATTTTAGAGAGTATTTTTGAGAGTGTTGTAACATTTCTTTTACTCTAACTGTTTTTGGAAATTTACTAAATAGAGGAGTCAGAATGAATGGAAAGGAGTGGAAGATTTGTAGTGAGAGCGGCCATGTTTGTTGGCTTTCAGTGGCTCTGAGAAGCAGAGCTGCATGTATGGATGTACTGAATGAGGACATGAGAGTGGTTTATTGGAACAAAGAGGATGGAAAGAATAGGAGAAGGTGGTGAATGATTTGCTGTGGTAAGTAGGTTTGTCCCATACTCAAACATTGCACTAATACTAGAAAATGTAATAAAATAACTGTTCGAGCAGAAGTAAAACAGTTTGTAGCCACAGCTCACTTTGGGGTTGTGTAGGATGACAGTCTCCCCGGTAGGAAAGTCAATTTTCTTCTTCCACTGATCTGAAGTCACTGCGTCCTTAAACGCTTCCTAAACAGTTATAGAACAGGTGTGATGCACAAAGAAATAACACAGAGACTTGAAATAAAAAATTCAGAGTACCTCCAGCATTTTGCTAAAATCCTCTGGGTACGGCATGAACCGAGTGTCCTTATCGCCTTTGTAGAACCAAGTGCAGCGGCGGACCTCAGTGGGACCCTGTTCCCAGTACACAGCGTAGCGTTTTCTTTCTTTAACATGAACATCGTATCGTTCACCATCCACAGCAATAACGACTTCCTCGTCCGGATTTCCTGCAAACCGATATGACAAAGATCCAATGTCTTATTCTTATAAGCATATGCACAAGAATTATTGAACAAAATTTGGATTTTCACCACTAAAATGTTCAACTCTCCAATAAAAACCTAATCACACAGCTATTTTTGCCCAAATTCTGTAAAGGAAACACTGATCCATGAGTTTAGGAATCAATTTTGCATTTCTTTAATAAAGTAAATTAGATTTAATGTGGTTATATTCTTTTTTCTTTACCCCCTCAATAAATACAATTACTTTGATAAATAATTTTCTCTTTAAGATTTTTAGCATATAAAATTTTTCTTATACTATATATTTTTTAACTAAACTTTTTTTACTATTAATTTTCTGTAACAACAGAGAATTTCTTATAGCAGGAATGCAAACAGAAAAGCCTGTCTCGTGATTTAAAATGTAAAGTTTACTTTACTGTAGTTTTCAGTTTTTGTATTGCTGTTTTTTGCAGTGACTTGTCCCTTTATTGACATTTGAGTCATAATTCAAAGTAATGCGCAATTCTCAAATGACAATTCCTATTTTTATATTGAATTTTAAGTTGCAAAATGTATTTCCATATTTCAAGCCTGAATTGCATATTGAATTGTCAACTGCAAAATGCATTTTCAAATTGTATTATTAAATTGCAAATTGAATGTCAATTGAGAATTGAATTATGACTCAAAAAAATTCCATCAGGATTAACTTCCTCTGGAGTCTATCAGTTACAATGGAACAAGTAAACAGCAAAATATAGGCATAAATTCCTTGAAATTAACTACTTGACTTGTGTATTATTATTATTATTTTTTTTTTTTACATTTTCCATATTTAGCCTATAAAATAATGCAAAGTAGCAAATGTTTCTTACCAGTGGTGTATGTGTTTTCTAGCTTGTCAGAATCCTCTCTGCTGAAAGGGAGCCAAGATGTGCTGTCATCAGCCCGACGACAGAAAAACCAGTGAGGTTGGACGTCTTTGTACGGGTCTGGAACCGACTCCTCGTCAACCATTTCATAAGAGGATGTGGATGTAGGAGAGGCCTCATCTAACAGCCGTGAAAGCTGAAGAAAAAATGTGACAAGAGGATTAGGATTTGATATTCAAATGTTCACTTTAGCTGTAATACTATGTAAAACAACTAATATCTGCAAAAGACGACACCTTTAGTCTCCCTTTACAAAGCAAACTACTGTTTGGCTCCACAGTACCCCAAAAATGCCAAAACAAAGCTGACTGACTTGTTTTAAAGAAATACTCACAAGTAAGCTAAAATCCAACAAGAAAGTAAATGAAAACAGTTAAAGCTCATTTTAATCTTCTTTCCTCCGCATGTTGCGTCTTGCCTCTTTTTCCATTGCGGAAACTGCTCCAGTTTAAAAGCGACCGCTTTCCTTTGACTTTCTTTCTTCTGTTCAAATTAACGACAACACAGCACCCTGTTTACTGGGCCGAATAAAAGAGCTTGCCACTGTTTGACACCAAGCGCACACACAGCACACAACTGCCAAATCACCAGCGCGGTTTATGGATAAACGCGACTGCTGTGGACGTACAGATTTATAATAAGATTATGACCAAACTGAAAAACAAAATAAATCTCATTGACTGGCAGATAATACTTTTGTGTGCTATGTTTACTGAGCTCATAATATCAGTGGTAGATTTTTTTTGTAACATTGGGATGGAAAATAAACTCTGAAATAAAAAGACTTTATCAAAAGTGTGACTTTGGCACTTCCTGAACAAATAAAAAAAATATTTCATCTTGGCTTCTTTGCATAACTGTACTTCTTGTTGCATAATAACAGAGGACATAATATACAAATATCTTTTTTTCAGTTTATCTGCTACTGTCAGGTGAGCCACAGTCAACTCGGAATCCACATTCAAATAGGTTGCTTTTCATGTTTGGCTCTAACCAAACTAACCAAAAAATATATATAATTTTTTTTCTGCAAGAATTCACTACTTTGTTTTTCACTAAATACAACATTATCCATGGCAACCAATCCCACTTACGACAACGTGCAAAACTGGTTAAAGTTACACTGGCTGAAACAACTCCACTAGAGTTAATATAGGTTCAAAGAAGCTAAATTTAGTATTTTAAAGAATTTTAAAGAGCACCCACCCTGAAAACTAAATATTTTACTAAAAAAAGTTTGAGGCAAGTATGTGTCCTATGAAGAATGCAAGCCAATTACACAAGACAAAGGTTGTGTTCGAATTCCTTTACTACCATGCTCACAACTTGGTGCACTACATAGTGCATTTGTCGCGTGTCTACAATTCCAACATCCAATGCACTAGAAATTTCCCAGAAGTCTCTGTGAAAACCTTGTGTGCATTGATGCTCAATATTTTGTCAAATATAGACCACAATGGATTACATTTGAATAGTTTTGGATATAAAAAAAACATTAAAGTTTTAATCATCAAAACACAGTAATTAATTCATATTTAATATGTTTCAATTATGTTTTTTTAGTTTAATCTTTTAGGGGTTAGTGAGGGAATTTAGACATAGCATTGGAGAGCTTAAATTAACAAACTACAATGGAAATCTACTTGAGAATGCATTAAGATTCATCATGATCAGTTTGATAGTTCAGGTAAACACTGTTGTCCTCACTACCCAACTGTCTATCCACACCTTCACCTGCTCTTCTGGTGTGTTGGCTTTGGCCCCTGACTGAGTGGGCTTGCCAAGCAGGTCTTGGTTGTTTTCATTTGAGGCCGCCTGGGACAGACCCCCTTCTTCATTTGGACTGGATGACATTAGCCCGAGTCAGTTATTCTCTGGGGGGGCAGGAGGGCCTCTCCCAGGGAACCTGTAAAAACCAGCAGCACATGAATAAAGAGCAGCTATGGGGAAGAAGAGGCGATCACAGCAAATACATAACCAGTAAAACCGTGTAGTACAATGGCAAACGTTCATTAATAGTAGTGTCTTCATCCGGGACTTAACAATAGCTTTATTAGTCCTAATCCGGCAACAATCAATCATTCATATTGACAGGTAACGGTTATACTGATTACATTACATGATTGGTGGTTTTCTTTAAAGTTGTGCTGTGTACTGCAGCTTGTTACATTGTACAGGACTCAAAAGCTTACGGATATTAGCAAACAACTAGAAGCGATTGTAAAGCAAAACAAATGTTGACACCAACAGATGATGCCGCTTATGCTAGCAAGTAACTACCTGAAAGGTAATTGTTTTCATTCGTTGTTTTCGCTCAGTATTTATGCTGAATAAAAATAGACACACAAGTCGTTGACTAAACTCACCCACTGCTTTACATAGACTTTAGTGGGGAAGTTTATGTACGTTGTTTAGCTTGTTTTAGCTAGCACGGTTAGCCAAGGACAATCTGTTGTCAAATGCTAGCGTGATAGATTAAAGTGCTGTCGGAAATGTTAAATGCTTCTCAGAAAACTAAATTCAGTCTGCCAAATAAAGAAAGATTTGTTTTAAAATTAATTTTGAGCAACCTACATTTTTCCCGTAAGGAACTTAAACCTTTTTTGGGGTGGCAACTCGATAAAATAAATGTAATGTTCACCTCACATTCTATGATTATACAGAGCATAATGTAACTTTTCGTTGATGCGTTAATTAATTTGCTATGTAAGAAAAATACAAATATATTAAACTTGAAGTGTCGCTTCAAAACGTTTTGTGTTGACTTAAAGGAATAACTTGAACTCATAAAAATTAGATTTACGAGGCACACTGAAGGTAACATCAGAAACACACCACGTAAAGGGAACGCCCCCAAATAAAAGCTGTCGTCTGAACACTAAATTCTGCTTTTGTGGTTCTTTTAAAGTTCTAAACTTGAATTAACACATCGAGCATGCGTTTTCCTCCTTATTACGTCAATATATTAAGGATGTTTTGAATGTATGCTGACTTTTCAAAATAATGTTCAAGAAAGGAATGTTTTTGTCTTTAGGACAGAGAAAAAATGTTTGACTTTTTTCACTCTTACAGCTGTTTTAGAGTGCTGAAGTTTACTTTTTGACATTACAATCTTACCAATCGAGATGCTAGTTGAATGTTAGGGCAGCGTCTGATGGGAACCATAAAGCAAAATTTGTGTACAGATGTTTCACCGCTGCAACAAGTCTATAAAAGCCTGCAAAAGCAATGTGGTTGGTTGACCGGGGTCATTACACTGCTGAATTTCTGTGTGCATAATTTTCTCATTTCACTCAAGGTGGGGGAGGAGTGAAACATGCCTGAAGGAAGACGGGTGAGTAAAGCTACAACACAGACACACCCAGTCCAACAAAGTTTGTGTGGAGCAATAAGAGGGTGTGGCCTCTTTTTTCTCCTTTTTTCTTGCAGAGGCAGAAAAGATAAGCCAAGTTTGTCTTCAGATCAGGGGCAGGAGTCACCAACCTGAAAAGGAAGCAAAACACTTTCACTCCACTGGGAGAGATCGTTCAGAAAGTCCATTTCTCCCTTCTGCTGCATAGAGAACCAGGAGTTTGAAGCAGGACTTCTGCAGGGATTCAGAGAAACAGAAACTCAACGCCATGAAGGACAAACTTAGAAGAGGAGGTGGGAGAAATCAAGTCAAGACTGGTGAGTAATTCCTGCAGTGATGTTTTTTCCTACTTGTTTTTTTGCTTTCCTCACACACTAGAGGGGGGAGATTTGGCACTGATCTGCTGCTCTGCACAAATCTGCTGTTTGACTTAGGAATTCTATGGTAGAAGTCCTTTCACGCATATCCGTACAAACATTCTTTCCAAAATGTAAAAAAAAAAATAGACATTTAAACCTCTTTATACCATATATATCGGATTAGCATCAACTGCATTCAGATTTACCCCCACCAGGAACAAAGACTTTTTTATTTTTACACAGAAGTAATTCCTACAGGTGCATCTCAAGATTTGATGTGTTTTGCTCATAAAATATTAAAACTTGAATCTAATTGGGCTCCAAATGCATTGCTGTCTGCTCAAAAGCTGGCTTCAGGTTTGCAGGGAGGAGGGATGTTCGCACAACGAATCAAGATCAGCTATTTTTTGGGGGGTGTGCTTTCCAAAAGTAAAGTTTCCCCAAACAGACAGCAAGAACACAGACCCTTTTGTGTGTTGAGAATATAGAAGCTGACATCTTTCAGCCAGTGCACTCTACTGCCAAATGTGATTCTTTTTTTTTCTTTCTTCTATTCTTTGTGTCCAAGTCTGATTCTTCCACATGCCAAAGCTGGGTGTGGCTGTCCCGTCACCCCACGATGACATGAAGGCTATAGGCAAATTCAACAGGTTTTAGTCTAGCTGCAGCTGGTGGAACACGCTGAGTCCTGTTTTTGCTTAGTTGTAGTTCAGCAAATGGGTTCCACGTTTAAGCTACTTCCCAATTTCTGTCATTTGCATTCATGTCTCGTCCCTCTAGGCACTCTTATGCAAATTCTTAATCCATTTCCAGGTAGATCTCTTGTCATTCAAGGAGAAAAACTGGTTTTACACTATTACACAATTTAATGATTATGCTAATTTCGTTTTTTTGTTTTACTTTGATCTTTTTCTCTAATACAGATGTACTCAGCCAGTCTAGCGGCAATAATTCAATTGCTGTCAAGCAAGATGATGAGACATCATTTCCTGTAAAGATCCAGGGAGCAGGGGTGGAGCCATTTGAACTGCAGGTACAAACCCGTGCTTGAATGTGTGCTACACTGATTAATATATGTCATTTTCAAAATTCACAATCAAAGGACATTTATGGTCTCTGTTTTGTAGGTTAATGGCTTTTGGCTCGTTCAAGATGCAATAATGAACGTGCTTTCGAGAAATGAGGTCAGTCCACGTTCCAGCTTGTCTCTGGCTCTAGCTGGTCAAACTCTGGATCCCCTTGCAGAACTGCAGAGCCTCAAGGGTCTGAAAGCAGGGGTCAGCATGCGCCTCGTAGAAGGTACTTTGTGTGATTTTTATCATCATTTTCAATGTTTTTCACCTTTGTCCCACAGGTTCTTATGAAGAATTTTTTTTGTAATTAAGATGAATTGAGATAAGAGTTCATTCGAAATTTGCCTCTGGGTTGTGGGCGGGACTGTTGGCTCAGAAGTTAGCCTTGGCTAATTTCCCATCAACTCTTTGTTTATGTTTACACTTCTACTGTTAGTGACAAACACCTCAAAAATCCAAGCTAACATTAGTGTAGCAGAAAATGGCGAGTAGTATCGGAGGTATCCAGTTTTGAGCCAGATGGCAGATCAAAATGAAGATGTTGATGGATCTATTTGTCTGCAAGTGGATGCATCAGAATGGAGCAGAGAAGGGAACCTGAGCTTTTTCGAACCGGGTTTTCATCTGCTGATCCAATAATGACAAAATACTCAAATAGTTTTAATCTTACATTTTTGTGTATATGTCCCTACATAATAAGAAAAGTGCTACAGAAACATGTAAAAATACAATTTTCATTGGAGTCAGAAACAAAATAACAAAAAAAACTATTTTTAACTTGGCATTTTGGCTTACAGTTGTTTAGAAATGATTCAGTCAGACTTCTCTACATGTTCCAAGACTTTTCTCAAGTTCGTCCGACCTTTCCCACATCACTGCGAGTTTCATTTAGTGTTGGCCTCTGCACGCTTGTCTTTCCAGAGCCGTACACTTACCACTCAGCTAGACTCCATCTGGCCCGTGTTGTGGAGCTGCTGAGAGCCTCTGGACCTCAGGATGCTCTGAGAGAAGGACGCTCACCAAGCGTCCTGGAAGCAATCACGCAAACACAAGCTACAGGTAAACATTTAGAAACCGACAGCAACACAAAAACTATTTGAAAACTTATTTCTTTATGGCTGTGCAGATGCTGCCTTACCAAATGGAAAAATCCAGAAGCGCTCTTTAAACAATGCAAAATCAGAAGTAACTAGCCATGATGGAGGTCCACCGGAGTACCTCCTCCCTGGCTCCTCGGAGAGGCCGCTCATGGCTCTACTGCCTCACAGCTCCCAGACAGAGGTATGACAATATGAGGAATCTGTTCAAGCATTTTAGTTCAAACACTACAAATGTCTGTCTCTTTGACCTTCAGGCCCCCGGTTACCTGAAAGACTTGTCTCTTAGTTGCTGGAACCCACCTCCAGGCCACAGGAAGCTGCAGGGAGACTTCATGTACATCACAGTGTTTACAGTGGAGGGACGGCGCTGTGACATCACATCCTGTGTAAAAGGTTTCTTCCTCAACAGGTAGCTGCATTTATGCTTATATATTCCCAAAAAAATATGTTTTCATTTTATTCAAACTAAGCTGTACAGTGGGGTAAAGAAGTATTTGTCAGTCACATATTCTGCAAGTTGTCTCATCCTAAAAAGATGAGGGAGCTCTGTGTATAGTTTAGCTATGAGAGACAACATTTAAAATAAAGAATCCCTGAAATAATAATACATTTTTTAATGAATTATCTTGTGTACAGGGGCATAAAATAAGTATTTGGCTAAAAAAATTAGCAAAAATTATGTCCTTCACTGATCTGTTACTACTTCTTTAAGAACCTCTTCTGTTTTCCATTGGTTACCTATATCAATGTTACCTGTTTCAACTGTATGAAAGACATCTGTCCACATCCTTAAATGTCAGACTGCAACCTCTCCCTCAAGACCAAAGAGCTGTCCAAGGACACCAGGGACAAGACTCTTCACCTGAACAAAACTGGGATGAACTAATCTAAAATAAGCAAGCAGCTTGAAAGATTAACTGTTGGATCAGATATTAGATAACAGAAGAACTGCAAGATTTTTGACAGTTTCCATCCATTTGGGGTTCTATGAAACATCTCAACTTGTGACATTAAAGTGATCTTGACATAGGTTAAGAAACAGCTACACAGCGGGACTGGTCTATGACTGGAGGAGAGCTGTAACCACAATAGTAGAAGTTACTGTTAGTAAATCACTACATTGTTATGGATTCAAATCCTACAGTACTTCAAAGGTCTCTCATGCTTAAACCAGCAAATGCCAAGGCCCTTTTAAAGATTTTCAGAATGTCATGTGGTCAGATGAGACCAAACTCTGGTATAAACGCCACTCATTGTGTTGGGAGGAGGAAGAACGCAAGAGCGCCACACCAACTGTGAAGCATGGGAGTGGAAACATCATGTTATGGGGCTGTTTTTCTCTAAAGGAGACAAAACAACTGATCTGTATTCAGGAAGAGATAATGGGGCCATATATGGTGAAACTTCTGGCAAAAACCTCCTTCCATCAGTGAAGTCATTGAAGAGGATCTACTAGCATGACAGTGATCTCAAACACACATCGCCCAGACAACATAGGAGTGGCTTGGTTAAAAAGTATTTCAAGGTTCTGGAGTGATCTATTGGACCTCAGCAACAATAGAAAATCAGTGGGAGGCAGTTGAAAGTCTGTGTTGCCCAGCAACAGCCCCAAAACATCACAGCTCTTAAGAAGATCTGCATGGAGGAATGGACCAAAATAGCAGCTACAATGCAAACCTGGCGAAGGCCAACAGGAAACGTTTGAACTCTGTCATTGACAACCAGGGTCACATAATCTTCAGTGGACACTAGCTTGCACTCGCAAAGTGACAGAATAATACAGAAAAACTCACCTTTTTGATTAGTTATCATTTATTTTCACCCACAGATCCACCGAAGATTCATTTGATCCTCGGCCTGCACAGTCTTCTGTAGTTTACCACTGTCTCACTGACTTGCTCTGTCACATCAGTCCTTCTTTCAAGCAGACGTTTACCACCCTCAAAGCCAGGTAACCCCCCTTTTAACTGTTTTTAGAGAACCTTAATGCACCAATTCAACCAGGATAAGGCAGTAAATTCCAACTTCTTTCTTCAGGCCACAGCAACCATCAGTGGAGGTGACTCCCACTCCTTACCACACTCCGAGCTGGCTCGGGCCTCCCTGTGCTTCTCGAGCTCACAAAAACTCCTACAGCAGACTGGGGTTGGAGAAACAGGCAGCAGCGCAGGTTAGTGGAAGGAGGTGCAATTCTTTGTCAGGAGTTTCCCATGGCAGCCATTCGGCTTGGAACCAAACAATGCAGTTCTGTGGTTTTGTAGACTCCAGATTGGAATGAGGAGTTACAAGGGGCCAGAGATCTTCCACAGAGAAGTGTGGAGGAGAGGGTGCAGAGAGACCGAGCTGTTCTACAGGTAAGTGTCACGGAAGCTTATAGTTTACGCTTACACTTATGTCTAATAGTCAGTAGGGTTTCAGATATATTTCCAAAGTCTTAAAGTGATACTTGTTACTTGCTATGTGTTTAAAAGATCAAGTACAATATGATTTTACAGTCAAAAAAGTTTTTTATTTCTATAAAAAAAAAAAGGTCTTCTGAACTTTGTACAGTTGTAGACACTTAAATATCGATATACTCACAAATACTGGCTATGTTGCGTGGGAAAATCACAAATCAATGGTTTAAAAATAGTCGATCTTTGCGACTTGGCTGCAAAATTTAATAGAAGAAAACTAGATTAATGTCCAACTCCGATAACCTTTTGATCTATTGTAATGGTGTTCCCAATGGTCTTTTAATTATGAAAAGTCTGTGTCATTTACTAGGACATAGTCTCTGCAGAGTGGCAAGGGTTAATTAGAAATTTGCCTATGAGTTGTTAGCCCGTCCCTACTTCCTGTCATCCATCTGTTTAAATAATCTTGCGCTAGCTTACAGCCTCTCACACCCCTAACCTTACATTAGCGGTACAACAAAAAGACAACGTTTGAACTAACCAACCAGATAGTTTTGACTTTAGAAAACAAAGATGTCTATGGATCTATATGCATTTTCTATGTCACAAATAAGCTGTTTTGCATACTGCATTTTTGCATCTGCTCTTGATTCCCCAGAATTCAAATAAAGAAGAGCTTAATTTTCTTTATGTATGTTCTCCATCAACAGAAATGTTAAAAACACAACGTTTATTGTTCTGGGTCTTTAAGACATACTTTAACCATCGATAAAGTGAGAGATGATGAACAAGGAAAGCTAAATTCTGTATTAATTCATATATATTTTGATGCTTTCTGAAGGAAATGTCTTTCTGTTTATTATCATTGATACTTTGTGGTGAAATGTCAGGACAGATGGGATTCATGGCTTGAAATGAAAGGTAGATGTAGCATCTTATTTCCATGACTGACGCAAAGTGAAACATTCACCTTGTAAGGAATGTTACAAATGAAAATAATTAAATGTGATTAAATGACAAAAAAGAGGGAAAAAAAATAAATAAAAAATTTTCCAAATATTTTTTTTCCCTTCTGATCAAATAATGTTATGTATTCTCTTTTTCATCCAGAAAAAAAAGAATCCAACTGTACTTGTGACAACAAAGTATGAAATACAGAGAAACAATAAAATACTGATTCCATACTTTGGTGTTTTTCCAAAATTTGTCTGGAGCATTGTGATTTACTCTCTCCTCCTCCTCAGGTTAACGGGGCGTTTGTGAGGGCTGTCATGCAAGGAGCAGAAACCGTTATAGATGGCTTTGTAGAGCCAGTGAATGGAAACCCAGATGACCCAGCTTTCCTGTGGGGTGGCCTCTTCATGAGCCAAGGAGCGGCCAGTGGGATGTTTGGCAATGAAAGGGGTCGCAGGTGAGACACGAAACATGGATACTAAAAAACTGTTTTGCTATTTTTATATAGATAGACCTTATTGTTCTCCTTCGCCTTTCTGTACATTTTTTGGCACATTAAATTACACATTTTTAATTACACTTTCAGCGATTTCAGCAATCTTGTATCAAAATGTTCAGCTCCTTCAGAACATTACTGCCTGTACTTTTGGTACTCATAAGCTTTATGATTTTTGAAATATCAAGCAAAATATGCCCCATGGGAAATGAGTGATGAATTGCTCAAATCTTTCAAAAATTCTGCGTACTTTGAAATGTGTGAACTTCTGCATACTTTCAGCTAGATTCACCATTAAACTTTAGTATGTTCAGCAACTACTGGATTTTTTAGGGTGTAATTTGGAGTTTAGCTTTCAGTTTGCTGTTTTGGCTAAATTAGACAAAAGGATAAAATATTGCCAAAATTAGACTTTTTTTTTCATTTTTTTAAGGCAAATTTGAAGTATAGCTGGTATTTTAGAATTATTCTGGCTGTTTTGGCAAATTAAGAAATGCTCCAAGTTTTTTAGGCTAATTTAAGGTTTAGTTAATTTTTTAGCATTATGCTAGCCGTTTTGCCAAAATTAGAAATGTTTCCAGTTTTGGGGCTAATTTGGCATTAAGCTAATATTTTGGCAAACTTTCAGCTTCAACAGATTCGCTATCAGCTTCAATATTTTTAGCTAGTTATCAGTTTCAGCATTTTCAGCTGCCACCTTAAGCTTACAGCATTCACACTAGCATTATCGCAGGTAATGCTATAATCTAATTTAATATTGTTTCCCTCGTTCTGTTTTTGAAGGGCGGCTCAGAGGCTGGAGCTGAGAGGTGTTCAGGCGTACAGTGACTTAGAGGGGCTGCAGGGACTGCACACTCTACCTACAGCTATTGTGGACTACAGAGGAGTGCGGCTGTCGGCTCAGGGTCTGGCGCCTGGCTTAGAAAGCTCAGAAGAGGGAGAAGAATCCAGTCCTGCTGCGAGGTACTTACTTTAGAATGAGGTTGCTGTTAAACTGCACGTGCTTTCATGAGCTTTTAGTCCTAAATGTTCTTTCCCTTTGTGTGCAGAGGTTTGCTTTATGGGGTGAATGCAGGACCCCAGGAGTCCCCCCACCGCAGACAGCTGCTTGCCCTCTTGGCCCATTCAGCCAAATCTCTGTCCCTCCAGAGACACGTCGTATTAACACCTAATGGTCACAAAGTACCACTCTTCACTTCTGTGGATGCTCAGGGGCTGCTGGGAGCTGACGGGCGATTCTACTTACTGGACCTGTTCCGGACCTTCCCCGCCGATGCTAACTTTTGTCTAGAGGCGGAGACAGAAACCCATGCGGTTACTGGAGATGAAAAGACGGACAAAAGCTGTGAACAGGATGTGGAGAAAAATGGTTGTGAAAAAGAGGGATGGCCAAGGAATTACTGTGCCACCTCTGGGCTTCCAAGAAGCTTTCCTCACAGCCTCTGCAGGCTGAGACCAGAGTTGGTGCAGGCTTTTATCCAACACAAGTAAGTCCTGGATAACAGAAACCTGTGTGGAATGCACTTTTTTTTCAAAGTTTTTCATAAAGTATGGATTTAATTTTCCTTTCAGACACACCCAGTTCACAGAGCTTGTCAGAGAAAAGCTGGATGACAACGGAGGTTTTGAAAACTGTGCACTAGCATGTAAGTTTGTTTTTGTCAGAGCTAAGATTCACATTTCATTAAAAACATTTGGAGTTAAAATAATGATTCCTCACAGCGGACTCTCGGTCCACTGATGCCATGCGAGCCGCGTGTAAGGAAGTGGGGTCACTTAGTGACATCATCTTTGAGATGCGCTTCAACCCCAATGTTTTTTCTCCAGGTATTTGCACCAAAAAGCAACCAAATGTTTACATCAACACTTATTTAGGATTGTATCAGAGCTTATCCATTCTATGTTCCAGGAGTAGCTTTTCCTCCGAGTGAAAACGCATCAATAAATCTGCAAGAAAGGTTACTGAGGGAAGCTGCAGCTTTCATCATCACTCATCAAATCCCAGCCTTTGTAAGTGTGCATGTGCATTACAGACATGTCTTAGAGTAAATAAAATGGACTCATGTCAGTTTTCTGTGCCTGTAGATACAATCTTGCCTGCAAATCAGAGAAGCGCCGATGGACGGAGCGTCTCTTAAACATGCGCTACACCTGAGAGGCATCAATCTACGGTACTTGGGGCACGTCAGCAAGTCCATCACCCAGTCAGAACACACGGAGCGGCTCAGGCATATAATGGTTAGTTATTTAACAGCATAAATATGAAGAAAGTTCTTTCATTTGTGGATGTTTGGTGAGGTTATTTTAACTATTTCTGCATTCACCAGAGGTCAGTGATAGGAGAGATTTTCACTCGCTCAGCCAGGAGAGTATTCAACACTTTCCTACAGGTACTTGATAATGTTTCTTTTTATTAATTCTCCAATAGTTCATTGTTGTGTTCACTCCTTACACTGTCTTGATATGTCTTTGCAGGGTGTGGACATACCAAGTTTCTCTGCAGCAGTCAGCCACTTCCTCAACTGCCTGTTAGTCCCAAACTTCACAGCCTCTTTCGTTGGAGAGGAAACCAAGAAAAAGTCGAGGCGGCGCGGCCGCACCGCCAGCTCTTCTGAGAACACACCCTGGAGCCTGCTGACAGGTGCTGAGCTGTGGAATCTGGTCTGCCAGGATGCTGCAGAAACATACGACATCTCTAACTGCCTCGGGTGGGGTTCCACACTCCTTCCTTGTAGTCCTTTATATAAGCTCGCTGTGGTTGTGTATTGTGCAATACTGTAGTAATTAAAGTGAGTTTTGTCTCCGTGATAGCTCTGGTCCTAACCACCTGGTGGAACACTTTGGTCTTCAGAAACTCTCTCTGCTCAGAGAGTTCTGTCTGAAGACTGGACTGCAGGTAAGCAATGTTTTTCCTATTACAGTAGCATGTTCAAAATATATACTACACCATCAGCAATTACATGAAATAATATTTAGATTTGAAGGTTTTATGCATCAGAACGTGAGAATACATTATCTCCAATGATCATAAAATTAAAGAGAACTAAATCAATTCAACCCTCAAAAGAGATAAAATAAAATGTAATTTATTCCATATCTCTGCTTACAAGAGAATTATGGGTTTTTTTTTATATAAAAAACAATGAAATAGTTAATCATGAGTATTTATGTGGTTTTCCTGATCTGAAGTGTTTGTTTCCACAACAGGAGAGAAATCTGCTCGGATTACTGGGAAACAAAGTTTATATTGCAACTCAAAAAAAAAAAAAATCAAAGTTTTTGATTTATTATCATTATTGGGTTTTTTTTGTGAAATAATTTGCAGGGTGGTAACATAACAGACACTTCCCAGGTTTCAGATCCTGTGTTACTCATAAAAGCACACACCTAAGTCAAATCTCATCAAATCCAACTTAAAAAAAAACACAATTATGAGTTGTTTTGGCCAGGACAAACCAGTTCTTTCTAAAATGACTGTCACGCTAAACTTGCCTTGTTAAGGTCAGACGATGGCCCTGACAGGAAAATCTGCAACATGTATATTTGCATAAAACTGTAAAAAAAGTAAACTGACAGAAAAGTAACTTTAATTTCTCTGTTTGTGTTCACATCAGTTGCGACTTAGAGACTACTTCCTGGAAACCCAAAACAAAGCCCCCATCAGTCCAGATGACATTCTGAACATCTTCCCCGTGGTCAAACATGTTCACATGCCGGTCGGGAACGCTGTAAATGCGTTTCATGCTGCACAGAACTTCCTTCAGAAGGGTAAGTCGTTAAATCAGACCGGCCTTGTCATGACTAACGTGGGTTTAAAAATCTAACTGACACTAATACTGTTACAGGTCTGCTGGAACAGGCCCATGAGAAGCTGAAGGAAGCAGCATATCTCTATGGTAGGGTGTGTGATGACCTCCACCCAGATGCCTGTTACTGCAACAGCCTTTTGGCAAAGGTGACCTTCCTGCAGGGGAATTCGGCTGAAGTAAGGCTACTTTTACTCATTTTTGAATGTCTGCCAATCACACAGTTGTGCAAGGGACACATTGAATAGCAGTGACTCATTCAGGGCAAATTATCTTTTTTTTTTGTACACACTCCATTGTGTTAGAGTGGATAGAATTTGTTCATTTTAAGACGTCTGAATGTTGTCGTGACTCGTGGTCACTTTGACTCTTGCTAAGGCTCGGAGCGTGCAGCTGAAAGCAGTGGTCATCAGTGAACGAGTGCTGGGCTTTGACCATCCCAACACTATTCAGCAATATGTGAGTATTAACTCATACTCCAAAATCCCTGTGTCCCAAAAGTTATATATGAAGTGCTTTTGCCATTTTTGAGTGCCTTACAAATTTCCCCGAAGTCTCTGCAAAAAAACATTGAGCATCAATGATCACTGGATTTGACTAATCTGGACCACAATGCATTGTGTTTGAACAAATTTGGTGAAAAAATTATTTAATAGACGATCCACATTTTCATTATTTGGAAAATGCTCATATTTATTATATGATTATTATATTAGGAGTAGGTCCTGGTTGATAAAATCAATTAATCGATTCTAAACGTCTGCTAGCTTGATGCTAAAGTATAATGTGATTTCCCATAGGACGACTAGAGCTAATGCTTGATGGACCTTAATATAGATTTCTGACCAAATGAACATCTTTATTAATTTCCCAAACTCTATTAAGGAAATATTTTTAAAGTAACCCTTTTTGGTCTAAAACACAGTTTTTCGCTCATACTTTTTTCTTCTGGAATAAGGTGAAATGCTAAAGTGCGATCGCCACCTAGTGGTCAAACTGAAATGCCCTCCAGGAGAGGCAGAACAATTGTTGGAGCTTCTAAATTTGAGAATCTATTTAGCACTGTATGGTATTAAAAATCACATCATAATTTCACTAATACGTTTTACAGTATTTGAACTGTATTAGATTAATATGAATATCTTTAAAACATATATATAGATTAATTATGTATATCTAAACAAATATGTCTAAATGTGAAAACTTAAATGTAATTTAATCAAATCAAATTGAGTTGATCCATTGAATCGAGAAAAATAAAATAAAAAAACCTCAGAATCAAATTGTTTCAGGCTCTGGTGAATTGAATCAAATTGATTCCAGAGATTATTGGTGACAGCCAGCCCTAATGAGGAGCTTTTGTGTGGTGGTTTGATTGATTCTAATGTGTTACACATAGGCCCTCCTGGGTGTGTATGCGTACGCTGGAGGGGAGACGGCCCTGGCTCAGAGGTGCTTCTTCAGAGCTCGTCTCCTCATCCTCACAGTCCACGGTGAAGACCACCCCTACACTGCAACTGTGGATGTAAGTTACTGAGACTTGAGTGATTTTTTTACCCCATCCCATGAACCAATTTTTTGACAGTTTTTGTTTGTTTGCAGAGCTGTCTTGGTCTGATGCTGACTGAAGATCAGACCGGCCAGTTCCTAAAGAATGCGCTGAGACTCAACACTTCCTTCTTTGGCCTCATAGATTTTAACACTGCTCTCACGTAAGATGTTTTTCAAGCGCTTTGTTGTAGATTTGTTTTACTTCAATAATCAATCTTTTTTTATCTGCATGTGCAGTCAGCACCTTCTGGCTCAGTGGATGTGCAGGAAGGGCGACTACAGAAGTGCCATGACCCATGAGAAAGAAGCCCTCACGGCCTTCACGTCACTGGTTAGCGACTGCAATAAAAAAGAAAAAAAAAACTGCTGACATCGTGACCAACTGCTTTTGAGTTCATTCATTAATGCTTTTTTTTATTTTCCAAAGTTTGGGGAGGACCATCCACAGACTAGCTGCAGCAAAGAGTTCTTAAGCACCATCACCAAGCAGGCGGTGAAGGTGGAGCGCACGCTCAGACAGGCAGGAGCTGACTGCACCGAGCAGACTGTAGAGGTACGGCAGGAACTCGTGTTGCGCTCGTGCAGAGGATGAAACCCCACTCACTTTGCTTTGCTGTCCTGCCTATTTTCAGTGCTTGAATCCAACAACCGAAACGGTTCTGGAGCAGATGGTTCTGGTTACAGGAATCCGAAGAATTACACGCAGGTACATAAATTTGATTTTTTTTTTTTATCATTTGTCTTTGTAATATATTAAAAAATATATTCAAACCACTAAGAAAGTAATGTCATTCTATTCAGTTCCAAATGACTCACTGATGATGCAGGCTTGTTCACAGCATCGGGAAGTTCAAATTTATGATGACCCAGTGGGAGAAAGTTCATTCCCCACGTGGTTGACACTATGTGTCAGAGGCTTGCTGCACATGATGGGTGTGAAACGGGAATTAAACTCTGCTCTTAGTGGCCTTAAGAGGCTCTTAAAAAGTCATAAATATATAACTTGTAGAAACCTGTAGGAACCCTGAGCATGGGAACAGCTCTTCAAAGCCTCATCATGACAGAGCCTCTGTGTATGAGAGAGAAAGATGATTAGCTTAAAAAGTAAAAGCAGCACTGTCTCGCTTGAAGCAACAAGATAGGTAAAAGTGTTAAACTCTGTAGATGAACCTTTGATTCAAACATTTCTTTACAAGTTTCCAACAAACTGTCCCAATCTGATCGTCTTTTGATCTATTTTTATTGCTCCCAGTGGTCTTTTAGTTATAATTTTGCCATTTTTAGCCAAGATTTAAAAAAAAAAAACTGTTGTTGTCTAGGGAATAGTTTCTGCTTGTGGCTTGCTGTTGTAGGTTCTACATCACAGCTATAAGCTCTTTCTTTTTTCATTTGTTCCTGATCCACAACTATTTGAATAAAGAATAACTCAGAACTTTAAGCAAAATTGTCTTTAAATATACCTCAAATCATGAGAAGGACACAAGAACATGTTAAAAATACAAAATGTCAATCAAAGTGGCTCTTTAAAAATGTTTGAAAATTTTTTAAGGCATGTAGTGATTAGTTATCATTATTTCTTTTGCTATAATTTCCTCACATGTTATTGTTCCATAATTATATAGAAAAGATGGGAAAAAACACATTACCCAAATCATATCTATGTTCTTTTCCCTCATATTTCTACTATCTTCCACAAAGATATGACAAATTGCATGTTTTTTTTTTTTCCCACAGTGACAGGTTCCAGGAATACAAGCAGAAACACTTGGAACGGAAAGTGGCGGCGGCCAAAGAACTGGGGATCAAACTGATTACTGGCTCTGCCATTACAGACCTCATTAACGCAAGAGAAGGAACTTCAAATAAGGAAACAGGAAGCTGGAAGGAGGGTCAGGATGGTAGAAACAAAGCAGAGGAAAACGGCGGTGATAACCAGGAGCAGCAGTCTGTGGAAGACGAATCTAAGAGTGGAGCTTCCGTTTCAGCTGAGGAAAAAGCAGGCGAGCAAAGCAAAGATGAGGGAGAAAGCGGCTCTGATGCTGCAGCTGTTGATCTGAAGAAAGGGAAGAATGATAGTGAGACGGAGGAACACGGTGCAATGAATGGAGCTGTGGACAGCCCTTTCAGCCCGTCAAGCCCTAAGAGTAAAATGACCTGGGCAGATGTTGTCGGTTCAAAAGCGGTCAATGGAACAGGAAGCAAAGCGGTAAACGGAGTGGACAGCGTCTCTGTCAGCGGCGAGGCTAAAGAGTAAAAGCATAACGATTTCTGGGTTTGGGAGATTCTAAAAGTCACTGCTGTAAGGCGAACTGAAGATTTCAACTTAAATGTGATTTAAAGCAGATAGGATTGTTACTTTATTCATAAAAATGTTCCATCTTCAGGTGCTGTTGTCTGTAGATGCACCACAGATACTACAATGTGCCAAAACAACTGATGTTTTTAGATCAACTTTAACAATAGTCCGGCTAATTTTTTTACCATTTTATTCTACAGTGTGTGTGCACCAGGAAGACTCACAATCCTGTTTTTTTTTCTTTAAATATTTTCTCTGAAAATTATGTTTTTTGTTGTTTGTTCAAACCTCTTTGTGACTTGAGGCAAAAACTTTCTTAATCCTATAGAGTGTTGTGCTGTGAAAAAGTATTCCCCAGTTTTAAAATCTGAAAAATAAATTCTTTCCTTGTGAGTTTTTAATTGCTTCTAATTACATTACTTACTGACATGTGTTGACAGTGCTAATACTGCAAAGTGTTGTGCAACAAAGCTGGTATTTGAGGTTAAGTTTTTCATTTTCTCTAAGTTTGAAGTACACTTTCATTTCAATAAAAGTGTTTTTTGGAACCAAGTTTTGTACTTGAGCTGTTTGATTAAATACATGAATTAAAAGTTGCTAGTGTTGCAAAAGTGGATAAAGTTATAAAGAAAATATGAAAAAGCCATCTTTAACTAAGATTCACTTCATCTTTCAGTTTTTTGTTAAAAAAACCTAAACATAAAAGTCTCTCACGTGTATGTACATTTATATCAAAAGTTTATTTCAAAGAAAAGAGTCAATTCAGCTCTGATTTGTCTTCAGGATAATCTCCAAATCCTGGCAGTCTTTGTATTCAGGTTCATGTGATTCCGCCCAGTTGATCTGTGGCGCTCTGAGTAAGATGTGGCGGGGAAACGTAATGACTGCCGTATCACTGAAGACGTCTATCATCCGAGAAGAACAAGGCAGCGTTTTCTCCTCACAGAGCTCCACGGCTTTACTGATGTAGCTGTATTCCTGCTTGAACACTCTCTCCATCGTTCTGCAACAGACAGAACATAATTTCATCTCTATCGCAAGTGTTTTCTACAAACCTTTCCCTCATGCCATTAAAGCTGTTCCCAATGATTCGTAGCTGTGATAATCCCTGTACGCTCCAGTTCTTCCACAGCAGGTTGTTGTACAGGGCCTTCCCGCAATGCATGAGATAAAAAAGTGTGGGCTTGGTGACTGGACGCTTCCCCTCCTAAATGACACACCAGGTACTTCAGTTTGTTTAGATTTCCGACAGATTTTGTTAAGTAATAGTGCGAAATTGTGCAAAAAAAACAGCAATCGGCATCAACTGACCTCATTTTCTGTGAGTACAGTCATTCCCAGCTCCCGCAAGACTTTCTGCTCTCCAGAAGAGAATATGGGATCATAGACGAAACAATTCTTTAGTGAGACCTATAGGAGGCAAAAATGACACATACACGTCACTCAAAATGAAAAAAAAAAATACAATTATTAGACTGTCTGAGTCTGTTTTCTAACCTGTAATACTTCCAGCAGCAGAAGCAGCATGGCAAGCTGATAACGGGCTGCAGCGCAAGAAGAAAAGGAGCCAAGGCCATAACACACACACTGTGGTGGATCATCTCTGCCCTGCAGATGCTCCTCTGTCACATCCTTCTCTGCGGGTGCTGATGCTGAGGTTGCCATCAGCAGTTCATCTGAGGAGAAGAATTTAAAAGTTACAATTTAATTACACACTAAAGAAAATATATGTCTAAGAGCTTTTAAAAATATCTTACCTTTCCATTTGGGCCAAAACTCTTCACATCTCAATTCAGTCCTATTGAGGAAACAAAATGTAAGTTACAATATGAACAATCAGAATTTAGGCTTAGGTACAAGACCAGTGTTAATGTGCAATTTCCTGTTATTCTTGATTTCTTACACAGTGGTCCTGATCCGTTTGACAACTTTCTCGACATCAAGCTGCTCGTGGACGCTGGTTAAAGACACTTGAGATTTACACTTCCTTGCTTGTCCTTTTCGCCGCCGAGCAACCTGCCACTCACTTTCTGACATTTTTGTTTATTTTATTCTCATAATTAAAAAGTCTCTAACATATTATTTTGTAATTACAATTATGTTATTTAGAACCATCTAAGCCACATCCTAAGCCTTGAAATCAGCAGCGCGTCGGACGGTTTTAAGTGCAACACATCGTTTGTTTTCCGGTGTAACGCCAAAATAAATGTTTTTGTCAAACTATTTTTGAACGTGTTTTAATTGTTTGGTTTCAATTGACGGAATGTATAGAAATATAAACATTTTTTAAAATGAATATAAAGAAAAAAAAGATAGGTGATAAAATGTCAAGGGAACGGCATTTTCTTTTCTTTTATTTTCTTTTTTTTTTTACGGACAAACTTTTACCCGGAAGTACTTCTGCGTTTGTGTGTTCCACGAAAAGCTAGCAAGAAAACGTCTTATTGCGACAGGCAGAGAAGAATGAGTTTTAATTGATCAATAAGTAAAGAAATTAATTTATATCAAGTAAGTTTGGTATTTATCAATTAACTTTCTGGTTTCCAAGTTTACAGCGTTTCTAAAATCGTGAAATGTCACAACTGATGCTAGCTTTCGGATACACGATTTTTTTTTAAGTAACAATGTTTTTTTTTTGTATTCTCTAGAAATGTCGATGTCCCACCTTTACGGGCGGAGAGAAGAAGAGGAAGACGGTGTGGAGATCGAGAGCTTCGAGGTGACAGACTGGGATCTGGCCAATGAGTTTAACCCTGAACGCCGCAGGTTTAGGCAGACCAAGGAGCAAGCCACGTACGGCATATGGGCTGACAAAGATTCAGATGAAGATGAGAGACCCAGCTTTGGTGGCAAGAGGTAATTCCCAGGTTTGATACTCTGATGTCTAAATCTTAACTTCGTAGTGGAGGATGCTAACTGTTTGACTTTTCTTTAGAACAAAAGATTACAGCACTCCAGTGAATTTTGTTAGTGCTGGTCTTCGCAAAACTGCAGCCGAGGAGAAACAGCAAGAGAAAGATGAAGGCTCTGATGATTCGGAAGAGGATGCTCCTGCAGTTCCTCCTCCTCGTGCACCTAGAAAACTTCAGATGGTAAAGTGTTGCTCAAGAACACATTTTACCTATTAATGCTCTTATAAAAACTGACATCTGTATTTCCCTTGTTTTGTCAGAGTAATTTCCGCGGGAATCAGACACAGAGGTTTGCTGGTGGAATACAATCTGGACAAGGTATTGGAAACTGGGAGAAGCACACAAAAGGAATCGGACAGAAGCTATTGCAGAAAATGGGCTACCAGCCTGGAAAAGGGCTTGGGAAAAATGCTCAAGGTAGGCAGAACAAAGGAGGACAAGTTCTGTACATGGTTTTGCATGTATTTAAATGAGAAAGTAAGTGAGATTTGATTGCCATGCTTTTGTTTTTTTTATATAGGTATTGTAAACCCTATTGAGGCAAAGGTCCGTAAAGGAAAAGGAGCTGTAGGTGCATATGGAAATGAGAGAACCCAGCAGAGTCTGCAGGACTTCCCTGTGGTTGACTCTGAAGAAGAAGAGGAAAAGGTGGAATTTTGCTTTAAGTAATTTTTGCTACATATACATTTGTTTTTCATACTGATTGTGCAGCTACAAAAATAAGTTTTTTTTTTCTTTAATTCTCTCTTTTTTTTCGTTATTGTGTATTAATATAGGAGTTTCAGAAGGAATTGGGGCAATGGAGAAAGGACCCTGCAGGCTCTGCAGCCAAGAAGAAACCGAAATACTCCTACAAAACTGCAGATGAGCTGAAAGCTAAAGGCAAAATAGTTTCTCGGAGCATGGCACCATCTGCAGGAGAGTTGGCACAGGTTAAGGTGCGTTAAAATCCGTCAATATGTCTTTTTAATTCGAGGTCATAACAATTAAACCAAAACGACAAACTTTAAAATGTTACTCACAACATAAAACTAACGTCAATTATGTCCATTTTGTGGAAATGGAACTAAACTGAATTAAGTTTTCTTTTTTATTAATTTCTTCTACATTTCTTATTATTTAGGTTATAGATATGACTGTAAGAGAGCCAAAGGTTTACTACAGTTACAGTCAGATAGCCAACAAACACAGTGTTCCCGATGAAGCAACACCAGCCATGTCCACTCGGGATCAGAAGGGTGCTGGCTTCGCTCTCCCTGAGCTCGAGCATAATCTTCAGCTGCTGATCGACCTCACAGAGCAGGACATTTTGCAGGTGAGATGAAAATTTGAATTTTTTTCAAATGATTTTCCACTATTTGGCTGTGTCAGGGGCTTTGACATATTTAATAGAACTGGTTTCCAGTTTTGAATTTTTCCTCTATCTTTATTTTTCCTTCATAGTCTGCCAGACGTCTACAGCATGAAAAGGATGTGGTTGTTTCTCTGAGTCATGAATCCCGAGCCTTGCAGAGCAGACTAGACGCAGAGCAAGATGCCATCCAGAAGATGGAGGCTGTGTTGGCACTAGTGGAGCGTTTTCCCTCTGGAGAGTCGCCACCAGGGGAGGGACCGAGTCTTCAGGTACAAAAAACATGAAAATACTCTGTTTATGTGTTCTTAATGGTTTTAATCTCTATTCTTCAGACATTTAACCATTTTACACATACTTATTTGTTTTTTTTTCTCATTTCGGTGTCTCCAGGAATGTGCCCAGATCTTTGAGACTTTACAAACAGATTATTATGAAGAATATAAAACCATGGGATTGGCAGACCTGGCTGTCGCAGTTGTTCATCCTTTACTTAAGGAGAAACTTCACTCGTGGGAACCTCTAAAGGTTTGCTATTATTCCTTAAAGAAAGCACATGATTTTTAACGTGTTCATTTAAGATATTAGAGTTAACACTGCGTTTTTGCTATAGGACAGTGCATATTGTCTGGAAGACATTGGTCAGTGGAGAGCTATCCTTGAATCCAGGGATCTTCGTACTAGTGGCCCCGACTCAAACATGGATCCTTACCACAGGTCAGTTTAAATTATTCACTATTACATTTAAATATTAAAAGGTTGTGTTTGTTTTAACTGCATGTGTCTTTCTTTGCTTAGACTTCTATGGGAAGTTTGGATCCCTGTGATGCGAGTGTGTGTGTCGGGGTGGCAGCCCCGTATGGTTGGACCGATGGTGGACTGCGTGACGTTGTGGGCTCCTCTCCTGCCTCAGTGGATCCTAGATCATGTGCTGGAACAGCTGGTTTTACCCCGCCTGCAGCGTGAGGTAAGGCCCACAGATTATAACAATCCTACACGCTGACTCGCTTAATTGAAGACTTTCATCTGCATCTATCACCTGTCTAAAAAATGACATTTTCTCTTGTTTATTAGGTGGATAACTGGAATCCTTTAACTGACACGGTGCCCATCCACTCCTGGGTCCACCCATGGCTTCCTCTACTCCATTCGCGGTTAGAGCCTCTTTACCCGCCAATCAGGAGCAAGCTCGCCAACGCTCTGCAGCGCTGGCATCCAAGTGATGCCTCGGCGCGCCTCATTCTTCAGCCATGGAAAACTGTTTTCACAGTAGGTGCATGGGAGGCCTTCATGGTGAAAAACATCATCCCCAAGCTAGGTATGTCCTCTTTAGTTGGCAGCTTTAGGTGTTACAAAGCTGTGGCTGAATCATTGTCTTTCAATCTTGTTTAAAATTTCCTGTCACAACTCTTTTTTAAAATATTTTTTACACATGAAAATCTCTCTTTTCTGCCTAAGCTTTATGTCTGGAGGAGCTGGTTATCAACCCACACCAGCAGCAGATGGAGCCGTTTCACTGGGTGATGGACTGGGAGGGAATGCTGTCTCCCTCCAGTCTTGTGTCTCTTTTTGACAAGAACTTTTTTCCAAAATGGTTACAGGTACGCCAATGTCATAACAGATATTAACAAATAAGATTATTATTTAAATGCATGACGATCAAACCTTTTAAATTTTCTGTTTTTTTTGTTTGTTTTTTTTGTTTTTAGGTTTTGTGTTCATGGCTGAGCAACAGTCCTAACTACGAGGAAATCACAAAGTGGTATCTTGGCTGGAAAGGCTTGTTTAGTGACGTTCTGTTGACTCAACCTCTCATCAAAGAGAAATTTAATGAAGCTTTGGACATCATGAACCGTGCAGTGTCATCAGGAATGGGTTCGTATACACACTTTTCCACTTTATAAATATCTAAATCAAAGACTTACCTTATTTCAAAATCTAAACGTTTGTGCTTTTTTGCTCCATTTATGCTGAGCCCATTTTTCTTTTTCACAGGTGGATATATGCAGCCTGGTGCGAGGGAGAACATCGCCTATCTCACACAGACGGAGAGACGGAAAGACTTCCAGTATGAAGCCTTGCAGGAGCGCCGGGATGCAGAAAGTGTGGCTCAAAGAGGCATCGGTTCTGGAGTGCCAACTAACTTTAAGGATCTTATTCAGGCCAAAGCAGAGGAAAACAACATTGTTTTCATGCCCTTAGTGGCCAAACGGCACGAGGGGAAACAGCTGTACACGTTTGGTCGTATTGTTATTTACATAGACAGAGGGGTTGTGTTTGTGCAGGGGGAAAAGACTTGGGTGCCCACGTCTTTGCAAAGTCTGATAGATATGGCAAAATAATTGTGCCAGAAGAGATCTTTTATCTGCAGGCCCTTTTATTTTTGTCTCTGAAAAAATAAAAGAAAGCAGTCATTCGTTTTATGCATCTTCAGTGGTAGTTTTATTGTGAAATTTGTAAATAGATTATTTCTGTTTGCATCATTATGTCTTTATTGTTGTCCTTTATATCCAAAAATAAAAATGTTGTTGCAAAACAGTTTTGGTGATTCATGTTTGAGAATTTTTATCTTTACCCCTTTTCACACTAACTTAAGATTCATGAAAATATGTCTTGCTGTGTTGAAAAAAAAAAAAAACTCAACATATGTTTATGTTTATTTTCAAAATTATTATGGTGAAAATCATAAGCTACATTTGTAGATATTTTTTAACCAAGCCAGTAATTGTAATACCAAAATTAACCATAGGGGGCAGTGTAGCAGGATTTATCATTCACCAGCGCAATTTTTTTAGTCATTTCGGCTTCCGTCAAGAGCTTTGTGCGATTCATATATCTGCCAGTTCGCGATTTAGCATCCTAAAGCGAACTTTCGCACCAATAAGGTACGTGAAGAAAAGTTTCCAAATGCAGAAAATAATTTTAAATTTATACTGTGGACATACACGCTCAGAAACTTGCGGTTTGAGCCGCCGTTATCAGTCACAGGCCATGGTGGTGCTAGTAACAGTTTAGCATGTTAGCATATTTTTGTCTATCGAAGTTGTTTTATTCTCTGTCCTGTCGTTTATATATTGTTTTATTTTCCAGACATAAAACTGTGAGTTACATTTAGCCAACCATGGCATCTGACTCCATAAAGAAGCGCAAGTCGAAGGTTCTTCGTAACGAAGGAGTCCCTGAGATGAAGCGAGGCCGAGGGGACGTCGAGCAGCAGGTACCGACTGGTTCCAATGAGTTCTGACTTTGTTATTAAAAACTGTGATCACAGTGTAATAGAGTAGTTATTATAAATACATACATAAGACCTGTTGAATTCAGGTAGTGAAATTGTACATCGGGTAAAGACGAGTTTTAATCAGATTATGTCTCTTTTTCTAGGATGCCCGTGTCTATAATGAAGAGGTGGAGCTGGACGGCAGGGAGCCTGAACAAGACTACATGCAGTTTAAAGAATCCTGTAAGGCTCTGGCTTCTCTCATGAGTGAGATCCAGGAGCTCAAAGCTAATGGAGCCAAAGAGGGGGTATGCACTTTTACCTTTGCAGTTCACACCAACATCACATACATTCTGTTAAATGAACATTTTCAATAGCCTTAAAGACCTAACCCAATGAAAATTGTGTGTTTAATGTGTTCGTTATAGCATTTACTCACGATAGAGGACAAAAGAGTTATGAATTAAACAGCATTTTTGAGTATTTCTTTATTCAAACTGGGATGAATCAGGAGCAGATGAATAAGTGCTATTTGAAAAACCCTCTTTTGTGACGCAGAAACTAAAATAGGAAAGTCTCTTACATTCTGATGCATACACTTCCAGACAAATAGACCCATGTACGTCTAGGGCTTCCTCGTCTGAGCTGATATCTGGCTCAAAACTGTACGACCGAATACCTCCAATATTGCTTGTCATTTTTGTTGCAAGTTTGGGGTTGTAATGAGCTATGTGCTACCAGGAGAGAGTGTAAACAAAGGGATGATGGGATATCAACGTAGGCTTACTTCCACACCAACAGTCCTGCCCACAACTCTTTCTGATGAACTCCTGCAGTTTTATGATTTTACATAAAATTTCCATTATTGTTATAATTAAAACACCACTGGATTATGATTGGAGTGGGACTTGAACATAGAAAGTCATTACAACAGAAAAGTAAAGTAAAAAAAACGATTACTAGTATTTAGTTGAACTCTGGTGGTCGTTAAACTTAAAGAAAACTTGCTAAAGTTAAAACAATTCGTAGAAAAAAATGTTATGTATTATTATCATGTGTTTATTTCTTAAAAAAAAATATGATCTACTACTTGTGATTCTTGATCCGAGCTCTCCATATGTTTTTGGATACACCATCTAAATGATGATGGGACTGCTTACTCAGTACACTCACTGCAAGACCTGTCAAAACAGCTTTAATAATAAATAGCATTTTTTTTTCTCTTCAGAGTGTGGAGGTTGAGCAGAAACGCATGCAGAGCTGCATTCTCTTCATGACCTTGAAGAAATTCAACCGCCTGGCTCACATGCGGCTAAAGAGAGGCCGAGACCAAACACACGAGGTAACCTCCACACAGCTCTATAATGTGCACTGTTTAAATAAATACGCAAGTTAGTTTATTTACTTAAACATTATTTGATTTGTTTTATCTTCCTATAATTTTACATTTTCTGACTATTTTGCTAAATTCTTTTTTTTGTCACATCCTTTTTTGTTACTTGCATTTCTATATGATAACCTTTTTAAACATATAACCATATTATCAATGCCTGATTGTAGATTTTTTATTTTCCCAGGCAAAACAGAAGGTGGATGTGCTGCACCTTCAGCTGCAAAACCTGCTGTATGAAGTCATGCATCTTCAGAAGGAGATCAGCAAATGTCTGGAGTTCAAGTTAGTACACAGGATTTCCTTCCAAATTTTGTATCAATTGACATAAAATGAAACCACTTCCTTCTTTATCTTTTAATATATTTTATTCAAAAATGCTAGATTTTCACAGATTTTACTATGATTTTTTTAAAATGGATTTAGAAAGCAAAAAAATCTGAATATTTATGTACGATTTGTTTTTCAAATTAAAGGTTCTGAGTCTTATAAAAAGCTGATAACCTCTGGCAGCATATTTATATTACAGTTTAGAAAGATGAACCCATTTAGTCTTAGGGTTTTCTCTAAGACTAAATCCAGTTTCTTGTTTTTTTGTCTTTATTGTGTTAAAGCAATTTATACGTTATGACCATCTGTGACTTTTTAAAAATACAGATGTTTTGTGACTATTTGACTCGTCTATTCTGTTGGCATTGTAGTTTGTAGTTGGCAAGTAGTTTTGGTAAAACAGAGTTAAAAATGCCCCTTTCTTTTTTCTCTGTTAGGTCAAAGCATGAAGAAATAGATTTAGTTAGTGAGGAGGAGTTTTACCGAGATGCTCCTCAAGACATCTCCAGACCTCAGCTCACTAAAGACGACCCACACCAGCTCACACTGGCACGGCTGGACTGGGAGCTTGAACAGAGGAAGAGGTTTGTTTATTACTATTGTTGTCTTCTTTTAAAATAGAGAAGTTGTTGAACGACTGTTTGATTCAGATTGGCAGAGAAATATAAGGAGTCTCAGTCAACGAAGGAGAAAATCCAGAAGAGCATTGAGGTGAAGAAGGAGCATCTGAGAAGCTTACAGCCAGGACTGAATGCCATCATGCAGGTAATAAGAAAAGCTCATCTTTAGCTTGGTTTTGGGTTTTATTAAGTTCTTATTTTTTAGTACTCTTCTAAATCGTTTTCTAGGCTTCTCTCCCGGTGCAGGAGTATTTGTCCATGCCTTTTGAACAAACTCAGAAGCAGACGGAGATCGCCCGCCACCTTCCTCCCCCCCTTTATGTGCTGTTTGTTCAAGCGAATGCCTACAGCCAGGCTTGTGGTGAGCAATTTTCTCAGGAGTGGGAATAAATAATGTGTCAATATGAGTTATATTCCTTTAGGATTTAGCAGTTAGCCTTTATTTGTGATTTAAAATGAGAAAATTTTAAAGCAGCTTTTTTTGTTGTTGTTTTACTTAAAGTAAAAAACTTTATTTAATTTTGATTTTGCAGTTTGCTGTTCAGCGAACATTTCTTTTTAAATTTTCTTTGTTTTTCTCCTAACATTACGATAGCTTTAAACAGATGTGATGTTTCATAGCAAATCAGATCATTTATTGTCAGCAACAGGGGAAGATTTTTTGTTACCTACTTAAAAATAGGAAAACTACATTACAAAACTTGGGTGAAATAGTTCGTTTTTTTTTTTGTGCTCACCCCATTAAAAATTCCTGGGTGAACAAAACTCTTTGTGGTTATTTCAGACAAGAATCTGAGTGTGTCCATCAACGGTGATGTGGATGAGGCCAAAGCTCTGTCCAAACCTCCAGATGACTCTCATGGTATGCACGTGACACGCGTGTTTGTCATTATTATATCTCATGTAGTTACATTTTTGACATTGGAGAAATAATATTGCTGTGTTTTGATTTTATTCAGATGATGAAAGTGACTCAGATGCAGAGGAGGAGCAGGAGAAAACGGTGAGTTCCAACAGCTTCGCTCTGTCACCCGGGTCATCGAGTTCAAGCGTCTCAGTTCTGCACTCGACACCCAAACATATTTTGGGGCCCAGCAGCTCTCAATCGATTGCTGCATCCGAAGAGCAAGTGGAGGGGGATTCTGGGAATTATTTCCCTAGAACGGCGAGGGTGACTGTAACATGAGACCTTTTGGGACCTGCATGCTCTGCAGCAAACCGTCTTCACTCCTATTGTTAGGGCTGCTTCCTCTGGTTGTGAAATGGAAGTTTTTTTTCCTGTTTACTCTGCTATTTTTGTCTGCAGACCTTGTGTCTTTGTGGGCACTGTGATCACTTGTTTGTTGCAGCTTACTTCTGTCTTTCTGTAAACTATCTTTTGATGCTGAAACTGCTCTTTGTTCGTCCACACTCTTATCTGGGTTGTGGAAATTCAATAAAGATAAATCTTTACTGAAAAAAAGCTTTTTTTAAATTTGAGTTCATTTTGAAGACCTGCACTGCAATAAATGAAATCTAAAGAAAGTTAAAAAAAAATCGAAATATAATTTAGGTAAGACTATTATTCTTAGCCCTTTAAGATTTTTTTTTCTTGTTTAAAGAAAATTTCTTAATTTTTGATTTTTTACTTATTTCTAGCGAGCCTGTTTTTGCTGTGGGTTTTTAAAATTTAATGCTAATTTTACCCAAATTCAGATGACACAGCTTAAAAATATGAGCCTCTTTGTAATTTTTGTTTGGTGAAAGTCAAATACATTAATATTAAAGCCTGAAGCATATTGTTCTTTTTTTCCACTTTTTAATATTTTTTTTGCTATTTTTTTAAACAGAAGAGAAGAAGGCCAACAACTGGAGGACAGCTGGATGACAAAAGAAAAGAGATGCTGAAAAGACACCCTCTGTCCCTGTGCATAGACCTGAAGAGTAAAGGTATTGCATTTTGTACAATTGATTTGCTTTATGCAATTTTGTGTCTCGGGCCAATTTTTGATGTTGCAAATCTTAAATCAAAGGTTATCAAGTTCATAATTACCAGACGTGTCCAGCAAGAGCGGCACAATCTATGATTGACTCGCTTATAAGAAATTAGGAGCTTGATTTATCGCTACACAAAATGTATTTTTACGTGAAACTACACTGTTTACTTCTTGTTAAAAAAACACCAATCATTTTTATGAATTGTCAAGTTGATTCAAAGGCTTTTTCTTCAAATGGTAAAATATTTACATTGTATTTGTGTTTGGTTCTTCCTGGTGGTTAAATGTGTTGTAACTTTAGATGAAATTGAACAGTTTGGGTGGGAGTTGGATTACATTCCCCTGTGGGGTTTAGGTTGCTTAACCCTCTTGTTCCCTCTGCTGGTTGTTAAGGAAATATGTTGATAAATTATGGAAAAATCTGCATTGCAGACGTAACTTAACCTAAAGTGGAAGTAGGGAGGGGTGGTCTGCAGCAGCGACAGTATCTAGTAAGCATTTTCTCTCTTGTCTTTTGACTCCGGCTTTTATTTGTAGTTCTGCCCAGTTCTCCTCGGCGCTGCCAGCTGCTGCAGCTTCTTTTAGTGCAATAAAAGCAGAAAATGAGCAGTGCAGGTGTGAGTGAGTGACGCTGTGTCACTGAGTTCACTCTCACTGCAGCGAACCACTGATCAGCATAATGTATGATCCCTTGTGGCTGATGGCTGTCTTTTTTTTAACACAGTGTTATTGTTCTATTACATACCGCAGTGTAAAGTCAACCCAAGGGTCCTATCACTGCCAGGATGAATAAAAGAACGGTCCATCTCAGTGTTATGATAGCAGCAGATGAGCTCACAGCTGTTCCTCTCGTCTCCACAGACGGCAGCATCCTCCACCTCTACTTCTACTATCTGATGAATCTGAACATCATGACGGTCAAGACCACCGTCTCCACCAACACTGACCTCACCACAGCCATCAGTGCGGGGTAACTGTCTTTAAACACTATTTTATTTCTCACTGCATGTTCTTCTGGGACGTTAAAGGAAATCTTTTGTTCCCTCCACCTGCAGGGAGCTTCTGAAATCAGACACTCTCCTCAGCTGTCTCTACACTAATGACCAAGGAAGAGAAACTCCCAATCCAGCTAACCGCTACCAGTTTGATAAAGTGGGGTAAGGATGTCGAACTTATGTGATGGATCTAAACCTTGAATTTAGTATCATTTTAGCCGGAGCAAAAGTGGACAAAAACATGGACAATTCAAACTAAAATATTAGATAAAATGAAAATATGTACTTGTATTAATTATGATTTTTAAACTAATTTGGAGTTAAGCTAGTATTTGAACAACATGTTAGCTTTTTTTTTTTTTTTTTTTGGCTACAGGTGATTTTGCATCTACTGATGTTTTTGGGCCAGTTCTGAGATTAGCTAATATTTTAGCAACATGTTGGGTTTTTTTGGCTAATTTGGCATCTACTGAGGATTTTTTGGGCTATTTCTGAGTTACGCTAATATTGCAGCAACATGTTACCTTGTTAAAACAGGTCAAGAAATTCCTTAAAACATTTATATGTAACTGAATATGAGATGTTCTATATATATTTTTTAAATAATTTAATCCGTTTCCCTTTTAAATGCATCCTTAATATTTTTTCTGTGTAAATTATGTGTTTCTAATCTGTATCCGTCCAATTATGTAAGGAGTGTTTTTCAGTTTAACTTCTTAGCTGCTACACAACATGTGTGATCATTTTGTGTATCTTTAATTCCTCTCCTAATTGCACCAGCAATCAATGATAAAATATCTTTTCATTTGGAATAATTTGCTTCACCCATCACTTCTCGTCCAGGATTGTCACCTTTGCTGATTATGTGGAAGACTTGGGTTATCCCTACAAGTGGGTTCAGGATCTTGGAGGCCTCCATTTTCCATCGGATACCTCAGAGGTGTGTTGAGTTTGCTGGAAAGCTCCGCCCCCTTCTATGTGTCTTTCAGGTGTAAATTCCTGATTGTTGATGTGTTTCCAGGGTGTGCTGATAGGCAGCTCTCTGAGTGCCAGTCACATGGAGAACACTATGAAGCTGCTGAGGGGACGAGTCCAGTCCCGCCTGGCTCTGCATAAACAGTTTTCCTCTTTAGGTAATTTTTTTTTTTTTCGCATCGTGACCCTTCATTCCTCCTTCTATGTTTTGTCTGATGTATTTGTTTTTTTTTCCTACAGAGCACAGCATCATCCCAATCTCCAGCGAGTGTCAGAATCTATTTCCTGCCAAAATTATCTCACGCCTGGCACGTTGGACCACCATCAGCCAGCCTGAGTACATGGTAACCAAAACAGACTGGATTAATCAGAGTTCCACATGATCAGTCATTAATTATACAGTTTTTCCTCTATTTAAGGAACTGCCGTATACGCGTCACGTCACGGATGCTGGGCTTGCAAAGGAATGTGATCTGTATTTTATGGCGGTGGTTGAAAGAGGCACAGGTAAATACAATAACTGGAGCCAGCAGTGGATTTATTTTATTATTTGTGCTTTGACTTTCTAATAACAGGTCTATGCTTCTCCCAGCTCGTCTCCATGCTGCAGTGGTGCTGAGTCCGCGTTACCCAGAGATCTCGCCGCTTTTCTCCCTCTCCCTCAGCTGGAAAGGAGAATGCACAGGAAGAACCGACGACAACCTCAGAGTATGAATTAGTTTCAGTTGATGCCCTTTCTGCCCATTCCTGCACTCTCACTGTGAATAATCTTACCACAGCGCGCATATTTCAATGTAATTGCACTGCAGGCAATGGAGAGTGAGGTCAACGTGTTTAAGAACGAGCTGCAGGGACCGCGTCCAGGATACCAGCTTCTGACCAACCAGGTAGCACGGCTGTGTGTCTGCCTGGATGTGTATTTGGAGACGGAAGGACAAGATGACAGCGTGGAAGGACCCAGAGAGTTCCCTCGTGAGAAGATGTGTCTGCGCACCGTAAGGTACACATTTCTAGAAAGTTCTGCTGCATTTTAAACTGGGTAATAGATTTGATGTTTGTGTGGAAAAAATTAAGCTAACAACTGAATTCCAGCATGTGGTTGATCTCAGGTTGTGTGTTCCCAGTGCCCTTTTAATTATGATCAAGCAGTTTTTAACCAAAATCAAAAAACTTGTTTTAGTTTTTAAGACCTATTTTCTGCAGCTAGCTCTGATGTTTACAATAGATCAATAAATGATTGGAGTGTGTTTTAAAAAGAATTAAGGGCTCTCGGGTTTGTGTACATTTGATTAATCTCCTGTTTTTTTTTCCTGTTAGGGGTCCAAATCGTCTGAAGCCATTCAAGTACAACCATCCTCAAGGGTTCTTCAGTCACCGTTAAATCTAAACGTATTCTTGTTTGCTTTTGTTAAAAACTTTGTCCGTTCACCTTTTTCTTTGTAACCATTTTTCACCACACAAAAATCCTTTTTAAGATTTTGGGACAATAAAAATTGATACTTTTGTGAACGTTTGTGTACCTTTATCTTTTCCCATCCTCTCCACCCTCCGTGCTGTTCTATTTATAGTTTCTATCACTGCAAGCTGATTATTATGCTATTGTGGTTTGATGCAGGAGCCAGCTGAGTCACTTCCAAGGAGATTCTGCTCTGTAGAGTGCAGCATTTACATCCTGTTTGCCAAAATCTGCCAACTATTTTAGGTGAAATATCAAGACTCATGTCATTTTAACTTTTATTATGGTCTTTCCCCAACAAAATGTAACACTATATATTTTTTTTAATTTTTGCTTTGGCAAAAAAAGCTTGTAAATGTAGTGTTACTGTAGTGGTTTGGCATGTTTCAAAACTCTAAGAATAATGCTGAATTTAGTTCAATTTAACAAATATAATGTATATAAAACAACGAGACTGAAGAAAACAGTCACTGAAATGACAGTCCTCCCATCCCATCAAATCTGGTCTATTTTTAGCATCTTTGAAGTGTTCTCTTGTTAGGAGAAGCAGGATGAGGTGTTTGCTTTTTTTTTTTCCTTTAATCCGTTCACTTTTTAAAAGTCTTTTATTTTGAAGACCATTCAACTTTACAGTCTTGTTAAATGTAAATCAGATTAAAAGTGGAGGTTTTTAACTGGTTTTCTAGCTATGAGCTGAATTGTGGGAAGTTTTCTGTGGTTGCAGCTTTTATCTTTATTAATCCATGATCGTGGTCGGTTCATGCGAGGAGGGGTGCGGCGGTGGCTGGCTGCTGAAGGGAGGGCACAGCTCCCCCTTCCCTCAACCGCAATGCAGTGCAGGAACTTGCAGCATCTCCTTTTTTTTTATTTTTTTCCTTGCTTCCTGCAAATCATCCCGACTCTCCAGACTTCAAAACTTGAGAAAGCACCACCAAGCCTCTTACGTTTTCATATTTGTGTCTTTATTTACTGTTTCACATTGCATATTCTCAGCAGTTTATACATAGCACAGTCATAGTCCTAGCATCACAGACTGGAAGAGTGAGATACCACAGTTCACCCATCAGGAGAAGCTGCATTAAGGTGCGCAACAGGCAAAAAATCAAGTCATTCTTACTGCTATTATACTTAAATATAATATAAACATTTCTGCTGACTTAAATATGATCATTAGTGTTCAGTATCAATCACAATCTTCAGCTTTTTATGACATCTTGACCCTTGAAGGCTTGTAGGCGCAGCACCCTGCCGTCCCCTTCAGGACTCTGTTTAAATGCACTTGTTGTTCGTTAAGGGCAGTTGTCACATTCAAATGATTTTTGTGGAGCATTCTTTGTTCATTACAGTCGTACATCGGAAGCTTCGGGGGTACGTGACGGCCATACTTGGGGAGCGAGGGGGAGGGGGTGTGTGCTGCAGAAAATCAATATTGCTTACATACTGTTACCTGCTCTGCTTTGGGCGAGCAGCTGCCCGTCTGAAAAGCTTGGTGCGTTCAGCTCTGTTCTCCTGCTCCTCACCTGACCTCCCTCGGAGTTCTTTGGCATCTCCTCCTCACCTTTAGAGCTGAAAGCTGGACTGGAGTCTTACTTCTTGGCCTTCTCGTCCTTGCTTGCTTTAGATTCGGTGCCGGAGGATTTCTCTGCTTTCTCTGCCTTCCCTCCTTCCTTCACGTCTTTGCTCTCTTCTTTACCCACCTCCTTCTTCTCCTCTGGCTTCTTCTCCTCTGGCTTTTTCTGGCTTTCTGGCTCTACTTTAGACACAGGCTTTTCCGGCTTCTTCTCCTCAGTTTTCTCAGGCTCAGCTTTAGACGCTGCCTTGGCTTCGGAGTCTCCAGCATCTGCTTTGGGAGCAGGCTTCTCCTCCTTAGCAGCAGGAGTTTTCTCCTTAGGCTCGGGCTTTGGGGCCGGTTTGTCTTCAGCTGGCTTGCTGGGAGTTGATGGTTTTGAAACCTCCTCCTTCTTTGGGGCTTCTTTGGCTGCACTCTCTTTCTTGGCCTCGGGTTTCTCTGGCTCCTTCTCTTTGGGCTCCTGCTTCTTCTCGCTCTCCTTTGCAGGCTTCTCTTTCTCCTTCTCATCCTCCTTTACGGGTTGCTCTTTCTTTTCCTCTTTGACCGGCTGAGGTTTCTCCTCGGTTTTCTCTTCTTTGGGGGTTTCTTTGGCTGCGACAGGTTTGGTCTCTTTTTCTGGAGACTTTGGCTCTGGGCTCTTTGGAGGAGGGGATTTAACTTCTGGCGATTTGCTACGAGGAGATTTGGACTCGGGGGATTTGGATTCTTCTCCTGCTGGAGACTTGGGCATTGGGGATTTGGCTGCTGGTGATTTCGACTCTGGAGATTTCGATTCCGGGGATTTGACAGTAGGAGATTTTGAAGGAGGAGAGGCTTCCTTCTCCTCTTCCTCTCCTTTCTCCTCCTGCTCATCCTCCTTTTCCTCTTTTGCATCGTCGTCCTCTTCTTTTGCTTCCTCTCCTTCCTCCTTATCGTCTCCTTCCTCTTGTTTAGTTTCCTCCTCTTCCTCTCCTGCTTCTTCTTCCTTTTCTTCTTCTCCTTCCTCTTCTTCCTCGACAGCCTCTTCGGTCACCTCTGTCACTTGTGTCTCATCTGTCTGCTCTTCCACAATCACAGTGTCGGAGATTTCCTCGCCTTTAACCTTCATGTGTGCGGAGATCCGGCTATCCAAGTAGGAGTATGGAGATCCTCCAGAGACTAAGCGGTTCTCCTCTCCCTCCAGTAACTTCCTGTGTTAACAATGGAAACATAATACACCACAGATATTTAACTTGTTACTTTGTAACCGTGCGATTTTTGACCCTGACTAACCTATAAGCAGCGATCTCAATATCCAGAGCCATCTTGACATTCAGCAGCTCCTGATAATCCCTCAGCTGGCTAGCCATCTCCCATTTGGTGTTCTTCAGCTCAGAGTCCAGCTGGTTAATAGTTTCCTGCAATATTCAAACACACGGTCAAACTAAGAATCTGAGAAATAAGCTCAAATGTGCATTTTTTGCCATGTCTTTAACCTGCAGTGAGTTGATGTCATCTTGGTGTCTGTCTTCACTCTCCATGCGCTGCCTCTCCAGAGACTCCTTGGTTCCTCGGAGAGTCTCCAGCTCAATGATGCGGCTCTGGAGCTGACGGCGGTACTCTGCGATCTCCTCCTGGCTCCCGCGGATGGCATCCTGGTTAGACTTTGCAGCCTCAGAAAGGCGCTCCATGCGCACTGTGGGAGGCAGCATTTTTAAACATATCAGATTTGATGAAATATGAAGTTTGTAATTAGAACCATAGGTGCATTAATCCATCTTTGACCATCACTGTTCCAAAAAAGCAGATTGATGCCTCTGAGTGAACGTGTAACCTTGACAGTGTCCATCTCTCTGGCAGCCTGACTCAGCTTTCTCCCTTTTTTCAACCATGAATAAGCTGCTGCTGCAGTCAGCCAGTCCAACAAGGAGAAGGTCATTCCACTGTGTGCCTTCCATGCCTGAATTAAATTAGTTTTTAAATGCACTGCAACAATATAAACCAATCATGTGACGTTTAAACTTCACACATCAAACACTTTTTGTCCTTCAGCATTGTCAGGTTGTGCAGTGCAGCAAAAGCTCCTTCAGTCATGGAGCTACAGGAAAACAATTTGGCAAAAGATGGAAAACAGATATAAATATATAATATAAATATATATATATATTGTTGGATATATAATGTGAATTGTGAACAGGCAGAATGTAAATGAGTTTCATCTCATCATACCTGCACTGTTTGCTTTTGGAAAGAAAGATGACTGCATCAGAACAGATGCAGCTAAACTTCAGAACTTATCAAAGTTCTATTTTTCCTCTTTTAGAGTCAATTTAAACTTCATTTTAGCAAAGAATACTCTCAGTACGTGTGTGACATTAAAATCTTGACTATCAATGAAAATAGTGGGATCATTTCTGCTGCGTAATGTTATGCGTAATGGATTTGGATGATCTTTGAATGACGCTGGACTTCACCTTGAGCAGATAGGGAACATCATCCTTTACAGACAAAAGCTCAAAGGCTTTAAGAAGTTTTTTTTGGTTCAGTCAAACTCACCTTGGTACCATTCTTCGGCGTGCGTTGCGCTCTTTGACGCATGGCTGTCCAGCTGCGAGCGGATCTCTCGCAGTGCGCTGGTGACGTCTGCCTTCAGCGCATCTCTCATGTCAAAGCTCACCTGCGCGCCCTGGATCTGCGCCAGCAGCTCTGCCACTTCTTCCTCGTGGTTCTTCTTGAGGAAATCAGCCTCCTCTTCCAGGGCGCAGAGCTTCTTGTCCAGCTCCATGCGCGCCAGGCGGCAGTCCTCGGCGTACTTCTTCATTGCGCGCGCTGCAGCCTCCAACTCTTCACGGTTACGCGCCTCATCCTCCAGCCTGCCGCGCAGGTGCTGGATGTCCTCTTCCAGGTGGTCGTGCTCCACGACTGCGCGCGCCTTCTCCCCGGTCAGCTGCTGCAGGAGACCCCTCAGGTCGCCCAGCTCGCGCTCGTAGTGCTCCCCGACAGAGCTGCGCCCTGCCTGGCTCTGGCGCAGCGCGGCCGCCTCCGCCTCCAGGTTGCGGTTGTGCATCTCCAGGTTTCGCACCTTGTCGATGTAGCCGGCGAAGCGGTCGTTGAGAGCCTGCAGGATCTCCTTCTCGCTCCTCCGGGTCATGTCGCCGTTGAAGGTCTCCAAGCTGTCGATGGAGGACGGCTGGCTGTATGTGAGGCGGCGGCGCTGGGAGTGGAACCCGCTGGAGGACACGGATGCGGGCCGAGCCTTGCGGTACGAGCTCGGCCCCATGATGTGGTGGTCGACCATGAAACTCATGCTGACCAGACCAGAGCAGGACTGACTGCAGAGGAGGGAGAGCGCAGGGCTTTTATAGGAGGGAGGGAAACTCTGGAGTCAGCACCAAGACAGGCTCGTTTTAAAGAGACTCCCTTTTTTGCTTCAGAGAAGTACTGTCTGCAGAAATACTGAAATTCACCCAACATCTGATGACTTCTTTTAATCCTTTCCTATTCTCTAAACTATCAAAATATTTCTAAATATTCAATTAATTGAACTTTAAATGCACCAACTTAACCTCATCTGTCTCTATCAGTTAACATATACATTATTTGAATCCTTAATTATTGCAAACCTCTTGTAATATATGCACTTCCTTTCATTTTTAGATTTATTTAAAGAATAAAGGTGTAATTTCTTCACCAAAGTAAAAGCAGTTTGTGAGTAAAACAGAGATCTGCTGATGCTCTCTGTAGCTTCAATGCTGCAGTGTGAATTTGCAGATCATCCCTCCTGGGACTCACCTCAGCTGCTGGCCGGGCCATTGACAACTCCCATTCTTAGCACTCACAGCACACTCACAAACTGACTCAAAAAAAGATCTGCCTCTTAACTATTTCTATGTGCAACATTTCTACTTTATGTTTCAGCAATCTTTTGGAGTTTCTTGTAAATTTAACCACCGATTGTGATTCTGAAAACATTCTAGGACTTTGCAAAAACATTCTATAAAGCATTAAATGTCTGTTTATTAAAAAATAAGCTGTCCCTGCTGATGTAAGAGAATGTCTGCTTTAAAAAAAGGCCCTGCTCTGAAGAGCCCGTGCAGCACCTATTGATTCCTCACACCCAGAGTGAAGGAGTTTACTCTGCAGACTTTAACAGAAACCAGAGGAATGTGTTAAATCCATCCCTCTGAAATGAATGTGGAAGAACAAACATAATCAGCTGTTATTCAGAAAACTGTCATCTTTGTTATCCCATAACCACACAAGTTATTATTTCTGCACAGAGTCATTCTATAAGCTCATGCAGGGATTGACAAAAGAACTAAGTCTGAAACATGAAAACAAACTGGTTGAAAGATAAATTGAGACTTTATGAAAACATTGAAATATAAATATAAATAGAATAAATCTGATGTGTTTAAATGTTTAAAGAAAAGGGAATCAATGGCTATGAAAGAAGGGCTAATTTCCTAAGATTTTGACTGCAGCCCCAAAACATGTTTTCTGGCTTTGTTTTCCTTTAGGATAAAAAAATAAGTCATTTTATGCTTTGACTGGTTGAAATTCAGACATTCACATGGCAAAAATCTTATAGTGGGAAGAAGAGCAAAAACAAATAAAAAAAAAAAATCTGAATGAATCTGACCTACGATAAAAGGGATTTCAAACTTAGAGATTGATTTTCTATATAATGGCTTGGTTACATGTTATAGTTCAACTAAAATTGTGCATAATTTGATTATGTTTTTTTAAATAATAAATGAAGAACCTCATAAATGTGTTATTATATCCTAACTTCAGATGCTTTGAACTAGTAACAAAGACAATAATGCCTTCCTGTTAGCAATCTGGCCTGAGAAGGAGCAACAAAAGACAGCTGGTGAATAAGGAAGGATTAGAATAAAGAAAATTAAGCTTTTTAATGAATGAATCAGTGAATGAAACTTTATTTGTATTAGCACTTTAAAAAGTATTCAGAGTACCAAAGTGCTTTACTATCATATGAGACTATAAATGAGTATTCTTGTGTTTTTGTGGCATATTTAGAGCATTTGTCGATTTTTGTGAGAATGAAGCTCATAATCAAAGATGTTGATTTGGAAACGGAATGATGACAAAGACATCGAGACGGGAGGGGAATGGTTGAACTGGGTGAAACAGCAAGTCACCTTGAAGGGAGAGTACACCTAGAAAAAAAGCTGCCATGTCAGTGTATGACTCAGCTATAAAATAATTAGTGAAGTGGGCGGCATTTTCTCCTTTTATTTTGTTGTTGTGCGTTAATATTACTATTTCAGCAGTGTTTGTCACAAATCGAGTGATATTTTAAACATTTTGTTAGTGACATCTAACACTGACACATTGAATCAGTTCATTAACTGTTTCTATATATGTCAGTCTGATAATGGCATAATAGTTTTTATTTTATTTTACTTTATTGTTCTTAGATTCGTAATTTCCACAGATGAATCCTAAAGGTTCTAAATAATTTTATAGCTGTTAGTCCAATACTGAAGTTTCTAGAAAAGGAATTAAACATCTGCCTTGCTCACAGCGCCTCCTGCTGGACGGTCAGCAGACTTGACATGCAGTTCATAGACCTGTCTACAGGGGGCAGCAGAGAAAACGCTCCTCGGTCATTTTTTGTGTTTACTTCCGGTTTAGCTCACAAGTTTGAGAGACGAGGGAAACTCGAAACAATTTTCTCCAAAACTACGATGTAAATTTTTATTAAAATGCATCGACAGCAGTCTTTATTTGACTACTGGACACAAGAAAACAACGATTTAGTGAAAATTTGTAAGGTATGGTACTTTAGAAGTCCGATTCTCTAAAAATAAATAAATAAAACTATCTCGCATTTCTGAATAGGATAAATGATGTTCATTTCCTTAAAAAAGTTGTAAAGACATACTAAATAACATTTGTTGCTTAAAATTGTGTCTTTAATATCAGGCTTTCTGAAGAGCCGCCTTCATTGTTAAGAGTTTTGAGTTTACTTTTTTTTTTATACCAGGACCTTTGTATCTATTTCATACATTTACAACAGGTACTGTTAGCTTCTAAGCCAGGCTGTAGTTTTTCTTGTTTCTGTATCACTTATATGAAAATCTTTCAGAAACATGAAGGACAGAAAGCTGTGGGTCCACATCTGACCTCTGACTTTCAAAAGCTGTTGAGAAAAATACAAGGTGCCTCATCTTAATTAACTGGAAATCTTCCTTGTTAAAACATATATATCCAAAAGGATTATTTCAACTTAATTTCAGTTTCTACTTATTAATAAGGGATTTTTTTCTCTATTCTTATAGGAGTCCCGCCTGAAACTGATCATGCACAGCTGGAGCTCTCGGTTGTGTACAATGCCTGTATCTGCTTTATTGCCCAGTCTCAGTTCACTGAAGCTGAGCTCCTCCTCAAACAAGCAGCTGAGAGAAGTGAGTCCCTTTTCAAACTATGTCATAACTACTGACATGGGATGGTTCACTTTTTCACCTCTTGACTTTATATTTTGCAGCTCTACAAATGAAAGGAGAAAGCCTTTGTCAGTTGGATGCTCCTATAGTTTGGATGACGGCTGTTAAATCAGTAAAGAACACAGCTTTACATCGCTTTTTGCTGTTTCTCCCCTGTTTGCAGTGGGCAATATGGTTGGCCACATGCCAGCTAAAGCCTATAGAGGATTTTCAGGTTTGTCTTGCAGCCTAATGATTTTATCACCATGCTTGATAGACTTAATCTTAATTTCACATCATACATTTATGTAAATACATGATTTGATTATTTTTTTTTCTTATAATGCTGCAGGAGACCTCCTTGTTTGAGGCTATAATTGGTGGAGTTGGAGGTGAATTTGGAGAACACGCAAAGGAAAAGTTCAGAATTGTTCCCACACTAGTGATGGATCCAAAGCGACTTGTTGAGTTATTGCAGATCTGCAGTGTCATTGCTCAAGGTCAGGATTTTTCACAATCGTTCTCTTGATAACATTGTTTGAGTAAATATGACTGGTCACTGATTTATTTACTCATAACTTGTAAGCAGCAAACAGGACATCAATTTGAAAAATGGCCTTTCAGCTTTTTGTATGATTTCCCACCCATTAAACAAACACCACTTTTAAAAGCTAATCATTATTATTCAATCATGCTTTATTGCTTTTGGCAAACAAACTAAAAGGCTCTTTCAGCATATTTTCCCTCTGTTCTGTTTCTTTTAAGGTGCGGAAAAACTGAATGAAGGTAGGGGCTCGGAAGCTTTGCCTCGTTTGCAGGCAGCTTCCAAACTGCCAGCTCCCAAAGCTCTTGTTGCTTACACCCACCTCCTATCAGGCTCCTGCCTCACCCATATGGTACACTTTTTTTTAATACAGTTGAAAAAAAAAAAGAAAAAGGCCTTTAAGGTTTTTATCCAGCAAATGTTGTTTGTATTTATTTCCAGAACTGCCCTCAGATGGCACTGCAGTGCTACAAAAAGGCCTTGGAAACAGACGCCCAGTGTGTGTATGCGCTTCATCAGAGCTCACGCATCTATAGCGAGCTTGGAAATGCACAAGCTGAGATACAAGCTCTTCATATATTGCACTTGGTTAGTAATGCAATGGAACTCAACTGTAAATACAAAGTGAAAAAGCTGCAAGTTGGTATGTTAGGGTAACATAAATACAGTATCTTGCAGGTGAAAATAAACATGTATGTCAATATAATGTGCATATAATGTCAAATAGATAAACAAAAGATGAATATTGCTCCACTCCACATACACACTTGGTTATAAGCCTGACGGATCATAAACAAAACTGTTTTTGTTCTGCAGACTTTGTTATTACCGTCTTCTGCAGAGCCCTCCACGGCTGGAGTCCATCTTCTCTCTCCATTCTTGCTTCTCGCCAGCCAATCACTGAAAAACCTGCTCTCAGTTCCATCTCCTCTCAGTGTCCTTCACAAACTGGCTCTCAAATGCATTCTCAATATCAGGTTAGTGAGACTTTCCTCTGAAAAGAAAACAAACCCAAACACATTTTTTGATGGCAATTAAGCAGATTTTTCTGCAGAGTACCTGAGGGGGTTAAACACTACCTGGACCTTCTGGCTGCTCTTCACTCAGAAGATCATCATGGAGTAAAAGTAAAAACAATGCCTGACACTCACTTATGTAAATAGTCTTTTGAAATATGTTAATTTTTTAACCTTTTTGTGCCCCCAGGTGCATTCCGAGTTCTCCACCCTCCCCAGGTTACCCAAACTCTACTTAGAAGCTGCCGTTGCCTTGCTCATGGCCCAGCGACCTGCAGACAGTATGGCCCTTTGCACAGAAGTCATTGAAACAACCCTGGAGCTTCTTCCAGAGAAACTGGTTATTGAAGAACCAGAGGAGGGAAGTGAGGCTTTGACCCAAGGCATGCGAGAGGAGGGTGAAGGGACACTTGCAGTGTTCCTCTGGGCTGCAGCTGCATACCTGCTACAAGGTCATTGCTACTCTCAGCTGAAGGACTGGAAACAAGCTGTGACTCACTACACAAGGTCTGTGATTGAGATAAAAACAGCTTTTTGACTTGATTATTCAGAATAAAAAGGCATTCCAGATAATGTTATGCCTTTCTAGGTGTGTCAACATGCTGGTGAAGGTGCACTTTAAAAGAAAAGGTACTTCTCAGATGTTTTAAACATTTTCTTAAACATTTAATTGTTGTTGCTGGAAGAGCTTTTCATATTTTTTACTTTATGCAGATGTCCAGACAGAAGTTTCAAAAGCAGGAAGACACCTCAGCCAAACAGCAGACCTGCACATCCTTCAAAGACTTAAGGGGCTTTCTTTAGCTGGTCGGGGGATCAGCTTCAGCCAGATGGACCACCTAAAGGAGGCTCTCAGGGACCTCCAGCTAAGCCTACAGGCTGTTCCAGGTTTGGGGGGAAAATACGTTATGTTGTATTGAGTGAGGGCCAAAGGTTTATAGGAATTTTGATTGAAAGTAAAATTTGGTTAATTCATTTTTTTAAGAAATATATTTAAGCTCCAGATCATTAGTTTGACCACATACGTGAAGTAAAGTTCATATAGACATATGAGAGAGTAATGCCATAAAAAATAACCTGATTTATGATCCGACCGTATTCAAGATTTAAAAAAGGTACAACAATGAATACAAGTGTGTAAGCTAAGACTCTTATTTGAGCTTTTCAGTTTTTGGTTGACATTTCCTAATAATCCCTTCCTTTTTACTATAGAGAGGTGTTTATCAAAACAATTGTCTCTTTAATGTATAACATGTGTCATGTACAGTATATCAATTTCAGCACAATCAGAAAAAAAACAAGAATGTGTTCTTATGGTGTGTGTTTTTCCCGATGTTTCAGAGGGTATTGGTGCAGGGCTGTGGTGTGGTGAAGTACTGTGGAGGCTTGACCGAAAGCGGGAGGCAGCAGCTCGCTGGGAAGTGACCTGGAACCTTCCCACTCAGTCCTCCACTGAGTAAGGCAGTGACGTTTCACTTCCTACAGTGGGGCAAAAAAGTACTTAATCAACCACCAATTGTGCCAGTTCTCCCAATTAAAAAGATGTGAGGCCTGTAATTTTCATCATAGGTATACCTTAATTGTGAGAGACAAAATGAAAGAAATAATCCAGAAAATCACATTGTCAATTTTTTTAAAGAATTTATTTGTAAATTATGGTGGAAAATTATTATTTGGTCAACTACAAAAAAAAGGCAAGATTTCTGGCTCTCACAGACCTGTAACTTCTATAAGAAGATCATCTGTCCTCCACTCGTTACCTGTATTAATGACACCTGTTTGAACTCGTTATCTACATGTAAGACACCTGTCCACAACCTCAAACAGTCACACTCCAAACTCCACTATGGCCAAGAATAAAGAGCTGTCTAAGGACAGCAGAAATAAAAATGTTGACCTGCACCAGGCTGGGAAGACTTAATGTACTTAATCCCCCAAAATAGTAATAGTTTGTGAAAACCTTGTGAAGATATTCAGAAAACATTTGAATGCTGTTATTGCAAACAAAGTATAGAACAAAGTACTGAGATGAACTTTTGTTATTGACCAAATATTTACTTTCCACCCTGATTTGCAAATAAATTCTTTAAAAGTCAGACAACTGGATTTAAAAAAATAATAATATTTTGTCTCTCATAGTTGAAGTAAATCTATGATGAAAATTACAGGTCTCTCTCATATTTTTAAGTGGGAGAACTTTCAAATTTTGTGGTTGACTATTTACATTTTTTGCCCCATTGTACATACAGTACAATCAACCGTAGATAACAACAAAATGTTCTCCTTTGTTTAAATTTCAATCCAAGCATCTTAAGATAAAATCAGATAACATGTTTATGTTTAATAGATCTGAAAAACTTTTTAAAGTTGAACATTTTATAGACTATTTTCATAATTTAAAACTAACCTGGATAACAGATTATTCTTTGATAGGCCTGCAAAGGTAAAAATATCAGAAAATATATCAAGGTGATTGTACTTTTAACTCCTGTCTTCACTCCTGTTGTGTTTTAGGAGTCTTCCCTTGTATGCACAAGAACCTTCCTTTGGTCCTTCGTTGGATCCAACAGAACTACGACACAGAATACAAAAACTCGGTCCAGTTTAGACAAATTTGAGGATGTCCTACTACAGAAAAGGTCTAAAATAAGGCATATTTCCCTAAACAAGACAATATAACCCATAAAAAGTGGGAAATTCTTTTTTTTCTGTCTTTTGAAGTAAAGAAGCAGTGTTTTATAGGATTTGTTGTTAACATAATCTGTGGTTGTTTTTTGTATAGAAAGTTTCTGGTCTGAATTTGTGGGACAGTAAAAGATTAGTTGTACATACATGACATGGTGTTACAGGAAAATGGATTGTACTCTAAAAAAGTGATACATTTCTTGAAAAATATAATTTAAAATATATAAATAAAAATGTTTAACCACTAAATTGTCTTCTATATGACATTTAGGGGTGAATCAAGTTGGATTTAAAAGCATGGCACAAAACAGGTTTTATTTCATCATGGGGGAAAAAAAGAATAAATAAAATACTAGTGTATTTTTTTTTTTTTTTTTTTTTAGTTTTCACTAAAAACGCGGTGGATATTTATTGGATGATATAGTTTTAGTTATGAGCCAATGGGAGAGATGTTGATGAAACCACAACTCCCCTCCGCCGTCGTAACGGGCTAAACTGCCACAGTTCTCCTAGTGACGGAGGGCTCCTCTTTTTTGATTGGCTGTCGAATTTTGATGGTTAATTCTCAGCCAATTACAGGATCGGAAGCATCCGACTCATGCTATAAGCGTAAAGACGGCACGTCATCTGCTACTCTTTCTTGTGGTTTCTCAGAGAAGTAGCGAAAACCGGTGAAGTCTCGAAATTTTAGGTAGAATTTATTTATTACAAGCAAACTAGGTGGACGACCATGGCCTCGGGAGGAGAGTAAGTACTAATAGCTTAGATGCAACCGATTATTATTTTTATATCAATTGCTAGCTGTTTAAAATCCCAATCTTGGTTGAGAATACGTTAGTATTTCTAGTTAGCTTAAATGCTAATACAGTTTGCTAGCAAATGAGCTAACGGGGTCAGATACTTCAATCTCCGCACTTTTGTTCGAACTCTATTTGCCTATCAATCATTCTACGTTGACCAGGGAAAATGATAGTGTTGTCAATACATCGTTGATGTTTGATGATTGGATACATGTAGTAAGACAGTTGTGTGACAGAGGGCTCACAAAGCGCAGTCATCCTGTCGTGCTTCAGTGCTAGCGCTAGCTTAGCAGCAGTGTCAAGGCCAAAGCCATCCACCATCACACCACGAAATTGGCCTGTCCGATGTTTATTGGCCTATTTCAGACTCTGTGAAAAACAGTTACGGGAACAAGTATATGCTACAAAGTGTTCAACACCTCGAAAACGGTTTTATCACGGGCTAGTAGGTAGACAAATGAAGCCGGTCGACAGTGTTGTTACCTTCGCGTTGAGCTGTCTTCAGCTGCAGCGCTCTGTGAAACTAAACAGGCTAATAGACTATATCTAAGTCATTTTACGAAGTTATATTCATTGTTAGCCCAGAAGCTTTGGTACTTCACCGTACGTTAGTTTGTATCGATGAGTAGTAACGGTGTTTAATAATTTCTTTCTCTGTTGTACTGTAAAACCTTAGATGAAGGACATGGCTAACAAAGTTTTTTTCAGATTCTTTTGCTGTGTCATCTGGGTTCTCTTGCTAGCCAGCCGGTTAGCTCAATGCTAACATTAGCAACCTGAAAGAGAAACCTTAGAAACGACCAACGAACGAGTTTTCTAGAACCCCGTCTGCTGGGACATCAATGTAACTGTTCATTATAATCTATAGTTACTCTTTGTGTACGGTGGGAATAATAAGAAATTAGTGAACAGCGCAAATCTGTCACGTACAGTGTTGTGTAATAGATCCGCTAGCATATCTGGACACAGGCAAAGCAGAAAATGTACATTCGTTTATGAGTAAAAAAAAAACAGCCTCGTTAAACACTAATAAAGTAATTTTAGGCCGGCAGAATGACGTTTCTGTGCTTTCTGCGTTTTAAAACTCATTACAAATTAATCTAAAATGGCACACGAGGCTTTTAAAAAGTTACGACCCAAAAAATTATAGGCGTTTTTTTTATTATTATTTTTTTATTACGTCTTTGGGTTTTCTTTCCTTTTCCTTTTTTCCCCTTCTACATTTTAAGTCAACTCTATTTTAAATGCATTTTTTTTCTCTTAAAGAAATCCTTGTTTAGGTACCAGAGTTTCTTATAAATAATATACAGGTTTAAATATTTAAACCTATTTACCTTAAGTAAATAACTCTTATAATTGTATTCTTCTATTGCATTGTCTAACTAGGTGTCTCCTGCTGTTGTTTTTGTAAAGTACACACGTAAATGCATTATTTTTTTCAGATCTAATCAATAGGCGTTAAGGCATTTCGACTAGCTCTGCAGTTTTTTGTTTCAAGCCTCAGTGTTTATTGATTATGTTCTTATACAGCAAAGCTAGCTGCTATATTGTTTGATTTGTAAAATATTGTTGCAAATTTCAATAGTTTTTTTTTTTCAATTGTGGTTGATGATTGTACTTTTGAAGTGTAATTTCTTTCATTTTTATGGCTTGCGAATCAGTCCAACAAATATGTAAAACATATGTTATAATATATGCTATATATATATATATATATATATATATATATATATATATATATATATATATATAGGTCTTTTAGGCTTTCCTTCCCTTTTATTTTTTAATTGTGATTTTGATAACTCAAAAATGCATTGGACTTTGTTTGAGACAAATTAAATGTTTATTAACATGTTCTTTTTTTTTCTTCAACACAGCCCCAAAAATGATGATTTATCAACAGCAATCCTGAAACAAAAGAGCAGGCCCAACAGACTGATTGTTGATGAGTCCATCAATGAGGACAACAGTGTAGTCTCTCTGTCTCAGGTAAATGTTAAAAAGAGTGTATTCTCTGTTGTAGCAACAAAATAAAAAAAAACCCTCTTATCTGTTGAGATGATTGATGCCACAATTTTTCAATCAAGGCCAAAATGGATGAGCTGCAGCTCTTCCGTGGAGACACAGTGCTGATGAAGGGAAAGAAGAGACGAGAGACTGTGTGCATCGTTCTCTCCGATGACACCTGTTCAGATGAAAAGGTTCGCATGAACAGGGTGGTGCGCAACAACCTGAGGGTTCGTCTCGGTGATGTCATCAGGTGAGAAGACTGCTAGATTCTCATATTTTATTCTGCACCCAATAGTGTGTAACATGTTTTTTTTAAATGTCACCCTCAGCATTCAGCCATGTCCTGATGTCAAATATGGGAAAAGGATCCATGTCCTTCCAATTGATGACACAGTAGAGGGAATTACTGGGAACCTGTTTGAGGTCTACCTGAAGCCATACTTCTTGGAGGCTTACAGGCCGATCCGCAAAGGTGAGCACTGAGATCCATTGTCAGATTAAAGACTGATGCCAGTCTATTTTACAGTTAAGCACATTGTTACTGTTATTTCACTTATTAAGGTGACATCTTCCTGGTCAGAGGAGGCATGCGTGCTGTGGAGTTTAAGGTGGTTGAGACAGATCCTTCCCCCTACTGTATTGTTGCTCCTGACACCGTCATTCATTGTGAGGGTGAGCCAATCCGGAGGGAGGTGAGTTTCACTTGTTGGTCCTGGGAGGGGGGTATCCAAAAGAAGGAAGACAAACGATTTATTTACATTCAGGATGAGGAAGAGTCTCTGAACGAAGTGGGCTATGATGACATTGGAGGAGTAAGGAAGCAGTTGGCTCAGATCAAAGAGATGGTGGAGCTGCCTCTCAGACACCCGGCACTGTTTAAGGCCATTGGAGTCAAGGTGAGGGATCTTTTATGTCTAAAAGTTAATCTGAAAGGAAAATATTGTGAAGTAATTTATGGTTTATTCCCCATAAATGTGATAGTACACTTTACAAATTAAGTTCTTACCCCAAGTTTTTATTTATTTTTTTTAGCCCCCTCGTGGAATCCTTCTTTATGGACCCCCTGGAACTGGAAAAACTTTAATTGCCAGGGCAGTGGCCAATGAAACTGGAGCCTTCTTCTTTCTTATCAATGGTATGGACATATTTCAGTTTGGATGTACATTTTTTTTTTCTTTTACTAGGATGAGTAGAAGGATTCTGAACATCAGTGTTCTGTTTGGCTGTGCTTGTATTTATCAGAATTGTTATGTTCAATTATATTTTCCTCTTTGTTTCAGGTCCTGAGATCATGTCTAAGTTGGCTGGAGAGAGTGAGAGTAACCTGAGAAAGGCCTTTGAAGAAGCTGAGAAAAATGCTCCTGCCATCATTTTTATTGATGAGCTTGATGCAATTGCTCCAAAGAGAGAGAAGGTGAGTAAATCATTGAACGCACAAGATTTTTTTTTTTGTGTATTTGTGTCTTTGTAATGTTATACTCTGTGTACTTGAGATTAATCAAGACAAAAGAAAATAGATCCATTTTAATAATTACACTTTGCTTTTTCAGACTCATGGCGAGGTGGAGAGGCGCATTGTGTCACAGCTGCTGACTCTTATGGATGGTCTGAAACAGCGAGCTCATGTGATTGTCATGGCTGCCACCAACAGACCCAACAGCATCGATCCGGCTCTCAGGAGATTTGGTAAACCGTCTTTGGAAAGCCCTTTAATTCTCCCTGAAGCCTTTACTAATTTAGTGTCGACTTAAAACGCTCCTGTACGGGAAAGACTTTTCCGACGTACTTTCAACCAAAGAATTTAAAGTTGCGCTTTATTCCTAAATGTTTTTTTTAGTTCACGTATACATTAAACAATTTTTTTTTTTTCATAAAATCTTTGGCTCATTTGTTTTGTTGCATCTGTATTTTAAGGTTAATGTCATCCTCCCTGCCTGTCACAACTTGTAAATGTTCTTGGTCGGCCACCGACCAATGTCAACTTTTAAAGAAAAACTATGCGGCCACTGTTCAAATTTTAAACTTTTTTTTAGAAATCTCCCTAGCCAACACACAGTATGTTAAAATGCAACTGCCACCTCCAGATTACAAATGTCACCATGGGGCCACTTGCTAAATTAGCTGAAAAACTTGCATTTGGGTTGCTGCATGGTGGTATCTTTGAATATGTGACCATAGTCTTATACTGCCAAAATACGATTGATTTCATTTTACAAAAATACTTCTCAGTTTGCTTTAAATTGAACAATTATCAATTAAATTACTTTTCCTTTTCACATTATGTTTAACAAAGGATATAATTCCTATTTTTAAAATGAGCATGGGGTGAATGTTTTACCTGGAGGAATAAAATTAACAAATATAATGAAATAATTAAAAATGTTCTTAGTTAATCTTCTTACAAATTTTTAAAGCATTTTCTTTTAAGTATAGAATTGCCTTGTTTATATCTGGTAAGCTTTTTCAGTTTCATTGAGCCAAACTTGTTTTCAAATCTTTCCACTGCAGGCCGTTTTGACAGAGAAGTGGATATTGGCATCCCCGATGCAACTGGCAGATTGGAGATTCTGCAGATTCACACCAAGAACATGAAACTGGCTGATGATGTGGACTTGGAACAGGTTTGTGCTTTCTAAATTCCTTTTTATTATAGTCCAAAGTACAATAGAATTGCACCTCACTTAGGCTTCTGATTTACCTTATCAATGTTTGTTCTGATTTTTATTATACAAGTTGAAATCTAATTGGTTTATTTTGAAGAGTTTTTTTATTATTATTCTGTGAGGTATCTTTGGTTGCTATATTGAAGTAGTCTTGTGTGGATTGTAGGTTGCCAATGAGACCCATGGTCATGTAGGAGCAGATCTGGCTGCTCTCTGCTCTGAGGCTGCTCTCCAGGCCATTAGAAAGAAGATGGACCTGATTGACCTGGAGGATGAGACCATTGATGCTGAAGTCATGAACTCACTTGCTGTTACCATGGATGACTTCAAGGTAAACCTGTAATGGAATCGTTTGAAATCAGATAGTAGTACATTAGCACGCACAGCTTGCAGTGGGCTGGATCAATGCTAACCCGATCGGTGCTGTCTTGTAGTGGGCTCTGAGCCAGAGTAACCCATCAGCACTGAGGGAGACGGTTGTTGAAGTTCCCAACATCACCTGGGATGATATTGGAGGTCTGGAAGATGTTAAGAGAGAGCTGCAGGAGTTGGTGCAGGTATGTGTAACAGCATATATGAAATGGCTATATTTGAAATGTCTGGTTCTGTGGTGATGGTGTGTCCTGTTTCTCTTAATGCAGTACCCAGTGGAGCATCCAGACAAGTTCCTGAAGTTTGGCATGACCCCTTCCAAAGGTGTGCTTTTCTATGGTCCCCCTGGTTGTGGTAAGACTCTGTTGGCCAAAGCAATCGCCAACGAGTGCCAGGCAAACTTCATCTCCATCAAAGGACCCGAGCTGCTCACCATGTGGTTTGGAGAGTCTGAGGCCAACGTCAGGGAGATCTTTGATAAGGCAAGAGTGTTTTTTATTTGTTATATTTCATACAGAAAGTTGCAAAACTAACAAGAACCTGTTTTAATTTTTGTCTCGTGTCTCCAGGCTCGCCAGGCCGCCCCCTGTGTTCTCTTCTTTGATGAGCTCGACTCCATAGCTAAGGCTCGTGGTGGCAATGTAGGTGATGGCGGCGGAGCTGCTGACCGTGTGATCAACCAGATCTTGACTGAGATGGATGGAATGTCGAGCAAGAAGAATGTCTTCATCATCGGAGCCACAAACAGACCAGACATCATTGACCCTGCCATCCTGAGACCTGGCCGCCTCGATCAGCTCATCTATATCCCCCTGCCCGATGAGAAGAGCAGGATCAGCATCCTGAAGGCCAACCTCCGCAAGAGCCCCATCAGCAAGGTGATGCTTGGAGCTGCTTTCCACAATCATCTTCTCTGTTGATTTTTTTTTTCTATAGGTCCAGCATTTGTAAAATCTAAAGTAGAAACACCCTTGCCATGATTTCACAAATGTTTTTCTCTATTTTTAACTGTTGTTTTAAAAATAATTTAGGATGTGGACTTGGACTTCCTGGCTAAGATGACCAACGGCTTCTCTGGAGCTGATCTTACGGAGATCTGCCAGCGGGCGTGCAAACTGGCCATCAGAGAGAGCATCGAGAGTGAGATCCGCCGAGAGAGGGAAAGGCAGACCAACCCGTCCGCTATGGTCAGGACCGCTCAAATGCTGTTCTCATGTGAATGAACATCTGGACCTAATGTTTTTTGTCGTCCTTTCACAGGAAGTTGAAGAGGACGATCCTGTTCCAGAAATCAGGAAAGACCACTTTGAAGAAGCGATGAGATTCGCTCGCCGTTCTGTCAGTGACAATGATATCCGCAAATACGAGATGTTTGCTCAGACTCTGCAGCAGAGCCGTGGATTTGGAAGCTTCAGGTCTGTAGCTGGAAAATTGGCATGTTTTATAAAAGTTGTTCAAATGTGGACGATGTTGAAGTAGCTAACGGCAACTAAGGCTAAAAAAAGTAGCGTTTTGTTTTGGGAGGCATCCAATTACAACCGTGGCTTCAGAAGGGTTGTTCTATCAGTTTATAATATTTAAAATTTAAGGTGTTAATTTTTTTTTTTTGCCGTTCAGGTTTCCCTCCAGTACTGCTGGAGGAAGTGGTCCAACCCATGGCACAGGCGGAACAGGAACTGGTCCTGTGTTCAATGAAGATAACGATGATGATCTGTATGGATAAAGGCACACTGCCCCACGGTGGCCAGTACTGGGATCACACCTGTACAAATTCTCACCAGATTCCACATTTTTAGGACTTTGTGCTTCTTTCATGTGTTTTTTTTTCTTTCTATTTTTTTGTTTTCTTTTTCCCCCATTTGGAGAAAGCATGTAGCTTATTGGCTTACCCTGACTTTGTTTTGAGTTGGGGATTTTGGAAAATAAAAGGTGAGTGACAGGTTCAAAGAGTTTCCTCCCGTTGGGGTGGGTGGGTAACTGAGGTTTTTTTTTTGTTTGTTTTTTTTTCGAGTGGCCTCATTATCTGTATTTCACAACACAAACGGCTATGCTGATTGGAATATGTGCGAGACTTGGAAAGACAAAAAAAAAACATATTGCTGATATTTCTCCTTTTTTCTTTTTTAAAATAAACAGTAGCATATAATGTATTACAGATTTGTCAAGGTTATGTTGTTGAAAATAAAATCTGAAGAAATTGAAATATTTGTTTTTGTAATTCCTCCTTAAGGACCAATATTCCTTATAGTATTTAAGTTAATCTAAACCCCTTCTCATTACTATTTAAACCTGGATCTTTGGATGCAGACTTTATACAATCCAGCTAATGACAAATATATTTGTCTATATCTACAAAAGTTCTTATTTTTGAAGTTCACACTTTGGTGTTTTAATGTTGTTAAAGGAAACGATGAAAATGTATTACGTTGATTAAAAAGCAGTTCTGTCATTCACCACAGAGTGTCACTCTTAAGGTGTCTTTTACAAGTCATTTCAGAGAGAACAACAATCTGATTTGTATTTATTCCCAACAAGTTGATTTGTCTTCAGCGTAGACTCAGTAGGGATCGTGGAAAGGGAAATGAGGATGTTCTGCATCTCTCCACACTGTCTTGCCATCCCTCTGTGGAAGAGTCAGAAATATATTGATAAAATAAGCTATAAATTACAGTAAAATTAGAAGGAAAAAATGACCTCACTAAAAAAGGGTGCAATGCTCTTCTGTTTACATTTATTTTGTTTTTTTATATTGCTTATGCATGATTTTAATAAAAATGTAGGATTTTTTTTTTTTTTAAGTTTTTCCAATAACTTCTTGATCTGAACCAACAATGTCTCCATATTTTGTATATTTCCAAGTAGAGCCTTTGTTAATTCATTGATTGCATTAATTACATCAAGTGATAAGAATTTGGAGAGCTCATAAGTTATTAAATCCAGTTTTCTCACCACTACTGTTGGAACGATGAAGCGCCTGTTGCAGGTGAAAGAATCGATCAGCTTCATGTCCTCTTGCGACAACTTGAAATCGAACACGTTCAGGTTCTGCTGGATTCTGGAGGGCGTAACGCTTTTGGGGATACATGCCATACCCCTCTGAGTGTGCCACCTGTAGTGTGGGATGATTTGGTTTTCAGTTGGATCTATCTGCACATGAGTTGTAAAAAAAAAAAATGTTGGGTTAGTTCGTACCTGAGTATCACCTGAGCAGGTGATTTCTGGTATCGTTGAGCGATTCCCACCAACTTAGGATCCTCCAGCAAACGGGGTTCATCTGGAGATGCCCAGGGTCTGTCTCCACTCCCCAGAGGACTGTAGGCCGTCACACAAACTGCCAAAGACCTGAAAACAGGAATGTGCAATATTATAAAAAGACATGAAGAGTTTCAGTCAAATTTTTTGTTGCTTACTGGCAGTGTGATAGAAGATCTGCTTGAGACAGATAAGGATGACATTCTACCTGTATTATAAAATAGTTAAATTCTTAGGTTCTCTTTCTGGAATGAGTTATAAATTTTAAAGAAATAGTTCCACCTGGTTCACCACAGGTTTGTGTTTTGCCACGCGCATGATTTCATCCATCTGCCTGGCATTGAAGTTGGACAATCCTATAGCCTTCACAAGACCCTTCTCCACCAGGTCCTCCATGGCTTTCCAAGTGTCCCTGTAGTGCATGTCAGAGTAGCAGATGGTTCCATCGTCTCTTCGAGGCATCAGCTCTTTCCCTCTCCTGAAACATCATCAAACTGTTTTCATACATGCATTTGTTTTGGAGGGGATGTTCTCCTAAATGCCACTCACTGAAAAGCCATGGGCCAGTGCATGAGGTAAAGGTCCAGGTAGGACAGACCCAGGTGGGCCAAACTGGTCCTGCAGGCGTCCTCCACATCTTCTGGATTGTGCTTGGTGTTCCACAGTTTGGAAGTCACAAAAAGCTCATCACGCCTCAGTGTCTAGTGTGTAAAGGACATGTGTCTGAATTCTTTGCTTTAAATTGAATACATTGAAGTACATAAAGATATTGGAAACTGACCTAGAGGGCTGGTATACTTTGGTTCTGACCATTGTGATCACTTTTTCAGCTTAACATGAGTCCTTGTTTTGAATAAAATTTAGATTTTTTTTCTATGAAATGAAATGCTTCACAACCAAGATTTGATTGACTAATTTGTCGATGCAATAATCAAAACTTTTAAAAATTGGCTTAAGGTCCAGCTTCTTTGCACCCCAAAGTGTCTTACCTTTCCCGGACCAACACACAGAGCCAGAGCCTCTCCAATCTCCTGCTCGTTGCCATAGACCGCAGCACAGTCGATGTGCCTGTACCCACATTCCAAAGCTGCCACTACAGCCTGTTTCACCTGAAAATGCATGGATGCTATAGGATTCAAGGTTGAGTTTCGCTGACAGGATCTGTGTATTTATAGCCCTACCTGTCCTGCAGAACTCTTCCACGTGCCGAGTCCAATCATCGGCATCCTCTGCCCTGATGACAGAGTCACAAAGGTGCTCATATTTATAGCTCCGAGGACCTGTCAATGGAGAGACTGAAACAGTGGAATGTGTTAGTGACCTATCAGTACTAACACTCTGCAAGTGATTATTACTGACACACTGCCTCTTCTATGAGGACATTTGAATGTATGAGTTCTCTAAGTCATTTCTGAAGTTCAGGACAAGAAATGTAAAGCAGATCAGAATGAAGGTTAGGCTGTGTAAAAGCAATGAAATGAACTCTACATCCCCATGAGAATATCTCCACAACTGGGTGTCTGTGAATCCCGTATATATAGAAAAATTGAGAATGCATTCGTTATCCAACTTAAAGACAGCGGGCCAAATTTCAGTTGACCTACTTCTTTTTTTCTCTCTCAGTCAAACAGCTCAACGGATTTTTAAACTTTGAAGGAAACCTTCCGCACAGCCAGAAATGGCTGATATTGCCATTAGTCACAGTTTATTGCTGCAGACTTTAAGCATCCTTCATGCATGCAGTTCTATCTGTTTGCTCACACTTTGATCAGTAAAACACGGCTAGGATTTCAGTCTCTTACAGCAGATCGATTCCCTTCAGATCCAAATGCATGTCAAAGGCAAATGATCTGACTAAATCCCATCAAATCTCATTTTTTGTTCTTACCTTCAGTCACTTATACAGTGAGGTTTGAGTCCATCTGGGTTTTGGCAGCGTGAGGACAAAGTCTGTCTTTATTTATCCGTAACCAACAGTGATGGGAAGTGTCCAAACTCCACTGTGCTCACAGTTAAACATCGACACCAGAGTCCCTCCAAGATAAAAGAAACAATATTTTGACTTTTTTGCTACAGAGCTAAAGGGACACTGAAGTAAAAATACAAACATTTAAGTAAAAAAATGTTTTTTTTTTTCAAAAATTGAAGAAAAAAATGTGCTTATTAACTGGTGTGCACCAGTTACTATCAGAATTTTTTTATTCTTCAATTTTAAGAGAATTTAAATTTTTTTAGTTACTAACTGGTGCACATCTACAGAGCCCCTAAAGGGACATTGAATTAAAATAAATAAATAAATACAAATTCTGGTTACTATCTGTTGAGCACAAATTGTTCACCAGATTTTTTTTTCTTACATTTTTAGAGGAAATTTTTAATTTTTTAGTTACTATCTGCTGTGCATCTACAGAGCCCCTAAAGGGACACTGAAGTAAAATAAAATAAAATAAAATAAATGAAATTAATGAATAAATAAATAAATAATTCTGGTGACTATCTGGAGAGCACCAGTTGGTAACTTGATTTTTTTTCTTCAATTTATAGAGAAAAAATATTGTTTTTTTGTTACTATCTGGTGCACACCTACGGAGCCCCTAAAGAGACATCAAAGTAAAAAAAACAAAAAAAAACTGGTTACTCTGGTGGACACCAGTTACTAACTAGAAAAAACACTTTATTTCACTGTAACTTTTTTGCATAAATGTTAACTTTTTACCATTTGCTCGAAACTAAGTTAAACAAGATTTGATCACAAACGTATCTTATGAGTTAATGGATTGCTGCTTTTAAAAAACTAGAAACTGTGTTAAAAGTCTAAGGCAACTTCAAAAAGTTTGTGCAGGATAAAAGAAAATGACACCAACTTGACACATTTTAGTTTATTTATTCCATTCTGAAAAGTTAATAAATAGGATTTGAATGTACATCAGCACAGTCTTTCAGCAGCTGCTTTTATTGGTTGCAGCCACTCTTCATTGTCTTCAGAGGCTTTAGGAGGCAGGACAGTCACACGATCAGACCAGTCGTTCGATTCCTTCCAGTCAACTCTGAATCTAAAAAAATGTACTGATCAATCATGAGTTGAACACATCAGGACCCCTGCAGACCCAGAACAGCCTCTGGAAAGTTAAAAATAACTCTGAATGAGCATTTCTACCAACTGATCATGTAACAAAGTTTAAAGTACAGTTCTTACAGAGGCCAGATGGAGTCGTCACACCACAACAATCCGACAAAACCAGCAGATTTATGGTTTATTTTTGGCTATGCTCACATTAGCACCGAGACATGGCCTTCAAATGCCACAAGAGAGAGGAGAATGGCTGAATTTTGCAGAGCAATCTAGGCCTTTTAAGGTCAAAAAATGAAGCCATGATTCTGGTCCTCCAGGAAATCCAATCAGGATGGCACTTTACACCAATAAACAGACCAATCCCCCAGTCTCTTTCTTCTCTGCTTACAGTACTTTAATAACTTTACATGATTTGATAGCTCAATTTTCCTCAATGTCTCACACAGCATTGTGTCTTACACTCAAACATGGCTGTTTTTATACATAACATCACCTAGCTCTGAGTTTTTGTCACATATAAGGTCGGTGTGGCGCTGGGCTAAGGCACCTTTGCCGCTTAGACAATGAGCAAGGCTATTCAGTTCAGAGCAGCCAGCAGCTCAGAAGAGAAAGCACCCATATAACATGTAGATTATAAACTCTGAGCTCACACTGCTCTTACAGTATATGATTGTCGTCTCCATGGAACTCATATACATCAATATAAACCATAATGCACTGGGGCTTTACGTGTGTTGTGGAATTCCCTGTGTTAACATACTTTGAGGGAGAAGGATCATACCAAAAAAAGAAGATTATGCACAGAACTGAATTTAACTAGAGTATGAGAAAAGCACGTGTCCAGTATTGGTGTGCACTGAACATAATACAACTGCTTACACAATCAAGATACAATGAAAAAACTCTTATTCTAAAATTTCTGGGAATATCTCGGAAAAAGTCCTTTTTTATTTGAAAAATTCCTAACATCATCATATCAAAAAAAGACAAGGGTTGAAGACTTGGACAGCTTATAAAACCAATAATAAATCCATATAAAGCTGCTAAGAAAAAAGGACAGCAGATCCTCAGCTTCAGCGCTCACATCCTTCTGTAGGAGCATGAACCAAAACTTTTCCAACTCCTGGTGAGACGTCCCGGGCATCCGTGTAACGCAGCATGCATTGACACAGGAAAAGGGGAGGGCGACTACCTAACTACTAAAAAGGAACAGAAGATCAAGAACTGTCACAGGTAGTTTTTCTGGATCTAGTTTGCCGCGTGTGGCGATGAAGATAAAGAGGAGCATCCATCCTCTAGGACGAGGGGAGATGCTGTCTGATAATCTCCCGGGACTGCGGCGGAATCCGATCGGGAAAACGAACGGAGAACTCCACGATGAGGTCACCGCGCTGCGACGGGTTCTTAGGAAAAGGAAGCCCTTCACCTCTGAGCCGCTTCACCATTCCCGGCTTGATGATGTCATGACAGGGGAGCGAGATGACCCGGTTTTCCAGCGTGGGAATACTAACGGTGCAGCCACATAAAGCCTAGACGGGGAAAAACACACAGAGGGTTAACATCCTTCCAGCACAAGAAATGCCAAACCCATTAATATCCCTGTGACATCATGTTTTCCATGAGTTAAAACTGGAGTTTATCACCCCTCATGCCATGTTATCATAAGACAAGCTTTGCTGTTCTTTCTGCGTTTTTTGTATGTTAGGGACCATGAGGTCTAAAAAGTTTGAGTGTATTTCCTGCTTTTGTATCAATATGAGAACCCAGATCTAACAAGACATCCTTAAGGACTGTACTGCTGCATTTGTATGTTCTTGAATTGGTCAATCTTAACAGCTATTTCTGAGAAATGTATAATGTTTTAGACAAGTAGAGTTTGTAGTAGAGTTTTTTTCAACTTCTAGTTAGTACAAGTATAAATATAGATTGCATTGTGGTAGTGGTTAGGGTTCACAGATGAATGGAATAGAAGTCAATGGAATCTCTCACTAAGAATAACAGTCACACTAGTTTGTTTTTGTTACCTTGTTAGGACCTCTTTAGATGATTGCTGGGACATGTAGTCCTTTAATGGGGGTTAGAAACACGATTTTCATGCTGCTGGTTTGACACTAGATTTAGGTTTGATTCTAGATGTACAAAGTGGTGTGTATGTGTGTGTGTGTCTATGTGTGGGCATTGCAGAGGAGACTAATATTAGCAACAGTCTCATAACTGGGGCTAATGAGTTGAGGCAGGAATTGGCTGAGCTTGTAAATACTTGGAGGGCTTGTCAGATCCACGCACTCATGGGTGCACCCCCCCCCCCACACACACACACACATATACACAAAACTTTAACTCCTTATCACAATGTCCCAGGATTCTAGTCCAACCGTCAAACGACTCAGAGAACTCATGTTTTCATAGATTGAAGCAAGTAATTACACCCACAGCTCAGTCATTAAGCGAACTCACGAACAAACTGTTCCTCCTTTATGAGGCAGATGAAATTAAGGAATGAAAACCATGAAATTGAAAGAAAAAAAAATCTATTATTTATCACTTATAATTCACAGTTTAAAACAGTTGAGTCAAGCACTTTAGGAGTGAAAATTAATGAAAAAGTACAAAGTGTTTTAACAAGAAATACATTATTTTTCTTTAAAAATGTAAGATTTTTACATTTGTATTACTCATAGGTATAAGGTGGAGTATTAAGGGGTTTTTTCTTATATCTAAGAACCAAAAACAAGACTCAACCAGTGAATCAAACTATTGTAGTTTTACTATACCAGTATACTTTTCAGTAACTAAACGAATTACTAACTTACAAATGAGCACAGTAGTCTAACTAGATTAACCATTTCACTCTGTATATCACTAATTTGCAACAGACTATTTAATCCAGGATTCTATTACTCTACTATTACCTTGAATGGAAAAATACTGAAGAATATTTTTTATATAATTGGACTTTTCCTACTTTAAACGTTCAACCGAATTTTTTCCCATCAGTACTCTTTCATGAGTGCATCTTGCGTTACTGCGATTTTATTGATAAAGTAATAGTGCCTCTGCCTCTACCTTTGTCTCTGACATAATATGCTGTTATGTGAGAAATGTTCTATTACTGCTGCTGGTGGGACTTATTTGACAAAGACGACAGTAGCCACTTACATACTACATTCATTAGTGTGAGACTTAATTGCGACAGACACTACAGTAGAGGCTCATCTTCTTGTTGCAATCACTTTCATTGAGTAGTGTGAAGCTTTAGCACAGTCACAGGTTGCCATGGTGCTTCACACACACTGCCAGCTGATCAGACGATCCATTGATGGCGAAAGCCTCAGCTCAGACTACAATACCTCAAAGGCTGGCCAACAAGCCAACAAACGTTAGCTACTCTTGTGAGATTTCTCATCAGAACAGCACAGTCTGTATCTTAATTGTAATTTTATGTACATACCTACATGTTTTATTCTCAATCTACAAAGTGCACTATCATAAAATTATAGCACAATAGCTGCTGAACATGCAGCTTTTGCATCTTTATTGGTGATTTAACCTGGAAGTGTCTGTTTGCAGATGTAGAGCTGTAAAAAGATCAGCATTTCTCTTTTAGAGCCCAGCAGCTACAATTAGCATCCACATGTGTCTGGATGTGGACTTTGGAGCTGAACTGAAAGCTGCATTTTGAGGTTCTAGAGAATTTGCACTTGGTGTTCTGGTATCAAATCATACTGGCTTCCCTGGTTCTTCAGAGAAATTTCCTGTTGACTGAGATATGGAATCCAGTTACTGGATACAATCAAGGCTGTATCCAATAAGACCCTAAAAAATGTCAAGCTTGGCATCTTGTGAGAATGGGGGCAGTGTTTGTGCAGAAAAGAAACGCTAGCAGAGCATCCAATACGTTCAATATGTCAAAAATAATTATATCTCCAAAATATCAACTGGATCTGACCTCCTACTTTTATCTCCAGATTTTAGACTAAATAGCTCAAGAGAGAAAATGATCCCAGTGGTGAAGATGCATTATATGTCGGGATAATGAAGAGCAATGTTAGTTTTTTTTTTTTATAACATGCAGCACTTAGCATTTGATTTTCATAGAAAGCAGAGGAAAAAAGGAATAGTGCAACACGAGCTTGTATTTGCTTTGGAAACTGAATCATCTGACCCACTTCTCATATATACCCCTGACCCCCCACCCCCTCACCTCAGCCGAATCTGTCCTCTCCCTATCTCATCTTTTACTGCACAGGAGCTAAGTCTCCTCTCTGGCTGTGTTGATAAAGGAATGGGGGTTTTAGGTGTAGGAGGCCCGATATGCAAATGTAATCACTGTCTAATCACATAAAAAAAGCATTTTCTCATCCATGTGACTCAGCAAGCTCAGCGTTCTGCAGCCTCTAATGCTCCAATGGTCTTTCTGCTATATTTAGGAAACATTAAGCTAAAAAAATATATACATATAATTGAAAATACTCTTTTTTGTGTGTTATTTATTAATAAAAATGCAATATTGGGGCATTAAATCCAACGAATTAATGTTCTTTCAAAAATAGTTTTGTTCTGGAATAAAATACAGTTTTATTATAAGAAATAACAATTTTAATCATACAAATTCCACGTTTTTCAGATCAAAACACTTTATTTTCAAGGAAAAAAAACTCTTAAAATACTGTTTTTTTTAAAGAATCTAAATTAATTTAGATGAAATTGAAAAATCAAATTAAATCTAAAGTTCTCAGTCACACTCAATTAGTGTTAATCCCAATTATATAAATGTCTAATGTATCATGGAGGAACCTGCTTGTTAATAGCAAGTGTCAACGCTTTTGGAAACATTATTACTGCGATGCACCCGTTGGCCTTATGGTCTGGAAGCGGCTAATTAAATGTCCTGATGTAACTATAATAGTTGCCTGGATTATCACCACTGTTGCACAACAATCCATCTTCAGTTGGGACCGTTTGCAAATATGTTTGAAGGGGTGGATGTGTGCACTTGCATTCGTGTTTATGCCTGTGTGGGGCCTTGACGTTTTCAGGCTTGGTTGATATTTTTCGTGTGTGATTTCATTCGGCACCACAGAACAAGTGAGGGGTGATGCGTTGAAGTCTGTCACACAGTCGCACCAAATTCCTGTTGCCTCGCTCGCACTGCAGTGCCAGCGTCACTGCCTCCACTGATCCTGCCATGCAGCAATAACTTCATCTATGCACACATCTATAACTCCAGAAACCATACTGTTTGATATCAATCACCTTTATGCTCAAACTACAGTTTTCCTGTTGTGAAAGTTATTCTAGGTCCTTGTGTATTGGGTGGCATTTGTAAATCTGCTAAGTAAAATTTTGGTATAAATGTTTTTTGATATTTAGCATGTTTTAGAAGAAAAAAAACAGGTCTTGTCTTTCAAATGCATATTTTCCCCCTTTAAATTTATGTATTTATAAATGTTACACTTACTAAGGTAAGATTTCATTCTATTTCTACATCTTATGGCCATGAAAGAAAAAAGTGTAAGTTTAAGAAAGACCGTCTCACCTCTTTCAGACTTATCTTGCAGTTGTAGATGATGTTGGAACCATCTCTTCTGAAGTGAGTGTGGCCTTTATCTTTCAGAACGAAGGCTATATCGGCAGGAATGTTCTCAGGAGTCTCATCCCCCTCCTTTGGAAAAGTGATCTTCGTCCCCTCTTTCCAGCCCTTCTTGATGACGATGTTGAGGATCTTGTCCTCTGTTCTCATGCTCCTTCCATCTGGGTTCAGCCTGCGGCGTGTGATCTTCATGCGCTTGGTGCAGCCGTGGAAGATCTCCTCCAGAGAAACCTTCAACTCATGGACCACTGGAGGGTCTTGATGCTTCCTGTTGTTCCCATGCCGCTCTGATGGAGCCCCTCTTCTCCTGCGGGCTTCTCCCGGAAAGCCATTGTTCATCCCGCCTGGAAATCCAAACTGTCTCCCGAAGTGAGTGAAAGATTCATCCTCGTCCATTTCCGTGTCTTGCTCTGGGTCGTTGCTATGGTCTGCGTGAAAGGGGAAACCATTGGAGCGACTGTGGCTTCGGTTGGAGCCAAAAAACATGTCAAAGGGGTTGGAGCCGCCAAAGAAGGAGGCAAAAGTTGCGTGAGGGTCTCCATGGAAAGTGTAGTGGTATGTTGAGCTGCCGGGAGCACCTGATGAACTGCTGCCACCTGTCTTCAACCCTTTGATGGGGAAGAAAGATTAGACCAAATCACACAATCAAGAACTTACAAAGCTGGACTTGGACTCACCTTCCTCTCCCAGCTGGTCGTAGACCACCCTCTTCTTTGGGTCGCTGAGTACCTCATAGGCCTCTGCAATCTCCTTGAACTTTTCCTCGGCGTTGGCATCTGTGTTCTTGTCAGGGTGGAAGCGGAGCGCCATGCGGCGGTACGCCTTTTTGATCTCCTCTTCATTTGAGCCCTTGGGAATCCCCAAAGTCTTGTAGTAGTCCTTCCCCATACTTCAAAATCTTGGGATTGGAGCCTCTTCTGTGGCTGTGGTCACTAGAAGAAACAAGACTTTCAGTCAGTGTGGAATGCTCTTTTTTTGGTGTTTTCAGCCTAATGTTGGAAAGCTGATTTGCTAACTGTTGCTATGGGGCTGCAGTGGCAGAGCAGAGGAATCCCCTCCATCTGCTTGATCAGAGGACTTCTCAACTTTGCCTGGAAGGATTATTTACTGAACATCCTCCATGGAGACGCTTGTGCAGCACAGTATTTTCTGATTCTTGCAGAACAGAAATAAGCTGCTCTGACTGCAGGTGATCCTGGAGGTCTGCCTCCACCTCCGCTGTGTTTAACCGGCTGGAGAGGAAACACAAGCTGACAGGCAGAAGAAGAAAGCCCATTTGCTGGCTGAGGCACTGCGGTGCCTCCCAACACTCCTCTACTGTTGGACCACGAAAACCCCAGGAGGGAGAAATGTGTGCGCCCACCTCAACGAGATGATCGAAAATCCTTCCAGATCGGACATATTAAGACGAATCTAAACCCCAAACTGAGATGAATGTAAAGGTTTTTGTCACCAATACCGAAGATGGCAACCAAATCAACAGAATCCTACCAGTAAAGCGACGATGATCGACGATCACTCCAGCATGGTCCGGCTTTTTTTTCTTTTTTTTCTGTCTTTCTTTCTTCTCTTCAGCCCTGCTGTCTGCCGCCCCGGCTCTGCTGGCTTCTTATAAACTGACGTCAGGACGCCGGGAGGATCCGCGCGGAAATAACCGGTGACCAAACGCCGAAGCCCGCCTGACGTTTCAGTGGAGCCGCGGACTCACACTGACAGCACGGAGCCCGAATCAGTGCTGCGGATGGAGGAAAGACAGGAAAATGCCTTCAGTTTGCACAAAAACCCCTACAAGGACATGAAACACTCCGACAGTCGAGATGAAGTGAAGACTCCGAGGCAGATATTTAGTTTTATTTAAAACGATTAAGTTATTTAAGTGATCTGACTTGAAAAGTTCAGTTCTGGTCGTGAATAGAGTCGTGCCTGATGAGTTGGTGTGAAGGCTCCTGAGTCATATGATGACTCCTCACACCCCCACTTTCATTTCCATCTTTACAGACCAGGTGGAACCACAACTCAGGAATCAGAACATTTACCTGGATTGCAACTTTTTAAAAATATGAAGCAGCTTTGTCTTTAATTTAAAAACAATATCACAAAGACAAGATACACATTTCCTTATTCCTTATTCACAACTCTTATCCTTCCTCATTACCCAAATTATAAAAAAAATGTCTGGAATTTGTGGCACTATCTAAACATATTTAATTAAAATGATTTCTAATAATGCTCTAAGAGAAATTTGTTATTAATCTAAGTAATTTATACCTTTCTGATGCTTTTTATATGAGTATGAAAACCTGCTGGAGCAGGGCCGGAACTAGAACATTTTATATGTGGGCAAGAGGGGGGGCCAGAAGAATTTTTAAGGGTGGCAAATTACCATATATTTTTTTTTAGTTCAGGTGTCGTTACTAATGTTTGAAAAAGCTTGTATTGATGATTAAAGCAATCTTTATGAATAAAGATACTAATATTGACTCAAAAATTGGGGGTTAGCTCCGCCACTTTAGTTTGATACTACTAAGAAAACCTCTAAATCTTCATTTTTTTTTTTTGCAATAATGGATCTTAACATGTTATTTGAACTGAGCAATTATTGTATTTGTTTAGGAAATGATGCACATGTATGCCTTCTACAAAGGTTTGAAAACTGTTAAATATAATTGTTAAAATCATAAAGAAATATAGATTTATATCATGCTTAGTGGTTGCTGATACAATTTGGTTTAATTTAATTTGTTTACAACTATAATAAGGACACAAGCAATAAGAAAAATTCAGAAAAATAAAATCATGTGATGGTGTGTCACAGAAACCCAGCGAGAAACTCAAAAAATATAAATACTGTAAGTAAACAAATACAGAACTAAATTTAAGGATCTAACATTTAACCAAACTACTGTAGCAATTCAAAATCAAATTGGTTTTCATGAAAATTAAATTGTAAAACATATTTTTTCAAATATCTTTTTCAAACATATTCAAACTCCATTTTTATACCTTGATATCAAAATCTTTTTTAGTTTATTTTTATTGAATCTTGTTATCAGAACTAAAACTCATTTACTAATTTGCTGCCACGGTAACAGAGAGAAAACATAATTGAAATTGGTTAATCTTGAACGATCCAATTTAATTTGATACACTGACCTAAAATCGAAACAGGACATCTTGAGCCAAAACCTCAACCCATGTGACTCAGAGATAAATACTTGGTACTAAACAGTGCAGGTGAGATTTTCCAGATTGCTTGTGCTTCTTACAATATAATTAAGTGAAAATGAAATACGTGTACAAACAAACAAGTAAACAAGAATTAATGGCAAATCCATTTAGTTTCAAAAAGTTCAGCCCACTGTTGTTTTTCGCATAAAATATAACAAGGGAAACATTAGAACATTCTACCGTATGGTCACAAGTGTAAAACTCAATTTTCACACATTGGACTGTAATGATTATTTAGTAATTTTCTGCTACCATCACATGTATGTTGTTTGCTGTAATGGTACTTGGTTGCTTGTGTTTTTACTGTGTCTCAATCCAAATGGTATTTTCCAATATTGATATAATCAAATTATTGCATTTTTAAATGATTTTATAATGTATAGGTTGATTCGATTTGATTCAATCAGCAACTGGCCTCTGGTAGATTGATCTGGATGCATTGTAGGAATATAGATTGATTAGTCGATACAGCTCTGTTAAAAAATGGTAAATTGTGTACACTTAAAGCACTTTCTACCTTCTTAAAAAACCCACAGTCGCATTCAACTACACACACACACATTTACACACTGATGACAACCCTCCTGTGCTACCATCAACACATGGGCAGGCAAGGTGGGAAGTGATCCTGTGATCTTCTGATCAGAGGATGAATGCTCTACCTCTGCATCTAAAGAAAAACCTCTCAGTTACTGAGATCTGGGGGAGTTTGCAGTCAATTAAATGTTTCTTTAGCATTCTTTTTTGCTAAAAGTAAAACATTGACCATCTCATTCTACACCTAGTATGAATCTACAGAGGACCAAATACTTGACATTCTCACTGTCTTCTCAGTGCTGATCAATCATCAAGCAGCTTCCACAGCTTTCAGACAAATTGTCATATTAGTGCGGCGCTGCTGAAAGTCTGAGTCACAACTGATGATTTTAAAGTGCAGAGGAAGGCACACAAAGCAAAGCAAAGCCTTTCTGAGAGGGAACAAGAAATAAAGACTAATTTAAGTTTGAGTCACCAGACGGACGACAAGATTTGGTGAAAAAAGTGATTGAGAGTGAGTGTCTGACACCCACAGACATACTGTGTATATTTGCTCTCTATAGTTTCTGTTTTGTACAGCAGCTGCATGGGGGGGAGAGAAATTCCCTTTGTCTTTTCTGCAGGACTTCTGGTCAGTGCAGCTGTCACGCCAGAACAGCTGCGTAGCAGAAGATCTTTCGCCAGAACAGCTGCGTAGCAGAAGATCTTTATGCATGCAGCAGTGCTTGGCTCCGCCTTTGATGGTCACTGTATCTGTTAGTGCAGCAATTTAATCAGAAAAACTTCATTGTTTTTTAAGTGTCTGGATTTTAATGTACCAGTCATGACAAATGCCAATGCTTTCCACGTGCTTCTCTCATACGGAACACACTGAAACAGCCCAGGAACAACTATTTCTGACCTGATGCTGGGTTTCCATGGTGACATAGAATCTGCCAGACAGTGATGTGTCTGCCAGGAATACCCTCTCAGCAAAAAGGTCCTGTAGTCACGTGTATACAGTAAATATCAAATGTTTTAACGTTAGCACGTGGAATGAGCTAGCATGTAATGTGTTTCATGGGTACAGGATGTTTTAGAAAACTTCCTCCCCTGAGAAACCTGACTAAATGGGAGGGGGGGATCAGACGAGGAGTTTAGAAAAGACACAGAGTTCTTTTTTTTAACTGCAAATATGAGGCTCCAATGAGTGTCCATTAGCACTCCTCCATCGTCAGTTTCAGACACCCCCCCACACCATCACCACCCTTCCCACCCCCACTTTACTTCCATCCATCCTGTAACCATAGAGACCACCAATGCCGGAGGAGAGGTTTCTCCCTAGCAGATGTGTTGATGTCAAGTAAGGATGAAGGTATTCACGCAGACTTCATCTCAGTGACGCCCTCCTGAGCAGTTTTGTATGAAAGCTCTTATATTTCATCCTCTTTCTTTCCAGCAGGATGTGGGTGTCAGTCAATGTTCCTCCATGATGATGCTAAGCAGTGAAGGTTTCTTAGAGAAGAATGAATGAATCAAGCAGATTTAGAGATCAGACGATTTAGCGTCTAAAACTTAGTTTGTTTCAAACCAGCTGAGTGTCTCAAATGTTAAGTAAAGAGCTGCATGGACATGGAGCCTTAAACAACATCTTTTGTGTCTTAAAACATAGAAATCAGCTAAATATAACTTCAGATGAGCAATAAATTTGATAATTTTGATATAGTTGTAATAAACTTGTTTAACAAAAAGGAAGCAGAGTTGATAAAACACGGGCTTGTGTCAGTGAAATATTCAGATTTAAAGAATTTACAATTTAAGTTTTGCTGCAAAAACAGAAAATAAGTCAAACTTTTTTTCCCCAAATATCAGATTTACTTTAAGTAAACAAAAAATCAGCCAATGTGATAAAAAAAGTTCTTACCAAGAATTATTATTTTAAGAAAAGTTTCTTAAGACATGTTTTCTCAAAGTAAGATAATTTCACTATTAAAAAAAGGTTCTAGATAAGACATTTTTTCCTGCAAGACAGAAAGTAATGCATATTTTTCTTGAAACAAGGATCTTTTACTTTCTTAAGGTTCAGTTTTTGCTCTGTTCCCGTGGCTGCAAAAAAAAGCTAAAATATTCACCACTTCTTAACTAAACAAGTCAACACTTTGATTCATGAGAATCATACCAGAAGTTTAGTTTTAGTATCCTGTGAACATTTTTTAACAGAATGGATTTTTTAAAATTCTGTCATTTTTTAGGTTCTGCAATAACTTTTTTTTTTTTTTTTTACAATTCTCCAAGTTTTGGATGCTAAAAATTGTGGGATACAGCACAATCAGCACAAATTGAATGATTTTCTCTTTTAATTCTCACTGTACACAGACAGAAATGAATTTAGAATCCTATTTTAGATTTAGTAAATTACTTCTCAATAAACGTTGCTCTTTCCTTTTACGCACTTTTACTCTGGTGCGGTAATATGCCAACATTTGAGCTTTTCTTGAAGTTTTCATACCCGCTTATCAATTAATCAAAAGCTGAACTTCAACAATTCAGTATCCAGTAAATAGATATTGGGTTAATCTCTATTGATATCCCTTTAATGTTTGTTAAATCCTAAAATCCCAGAGAAACTTAAAAAAAACCCACCAGAATTTCAGGGTAAATTTTCAGGATGCAGCGATTCCCTTTTCCCACGAGTCACTCCAAACCTCGATTTCTGGATCACGGTGTGTACTACAAATAAAAAAACCTAAACATTTGGAAAAATATTTTAATGAATTTGCTAATAAGCAAGTTAAATAAAGAAAAACCCTTTAGTTGGCTCATAGTGTAATGTAATAAAATGATAAATACTAAATCCTACTTAATTTCAGCACAATTGTTTAACACTTCCAACTTGAACATAGCAGCTACACCATCATAAATAGAAAAGAACCAACAGAGATTCAATCAACTTTATTTACTTGTCTCCATAGCTCTGCTTTATAGTTATTTCTGCTGCACATTCACTCCAGATCCATGACTCATAAAAAAAGATTTGCTTTAGCCATTAACTCTCCCCAGGTAACACCTGCAATAAGGCAAGCTCCAGGCTGCTGAAGTGCTGCTCCGTTGTTATCGAGATGGCACGGAGCAACGGAAGTGCTGAACCGGAGAGGGTGATTGAATGTGCAGACAGCCTTGACTGTACAGTGGACACAGTTTGGCACCTAATTTAGTCGTCCTGTACATCCCAGAGAAACCATCAGCGGAGAAAAGGGTTCCGGTTAGCCGAGCAACATCTTTGGCAGGAAGGAAAGGAGAGCACTTTGACATGAATAATACTGCAACAAAACGGGATTGAGTCAGACAGAAACCTGCCCACTCCATACAGTACTTTAAATCAACATTTTCACATTGTACCAAAACATTAGTAGTAAAGCTATACATGCTTGAATGTTCTTTCTTCACTCGAACAGGCTTATTAAATTCATGCCTACTATCTTCAAACACACATTTTTTCAATCACACACAAGCGTCAAATTTGCATCTAAAACTGAATTCTGATTCCTGAATTCTGCTTCAATAAATATTGATAGATGCAGCAGCCTTTCTGTTTCTAATTGAAACAAACTATTCGTAACTTGGTATTTAAAAAGCAACAAGGCATCAACAAGGCATGAGAACGTAAAGTGCTAAAAAAATGTCAGCCAAGAGAAAAGTTTCAGATTGCCGACTGGTTTTGTGATTCATCACCAGTCCAAAACTATACATTTGCAACGTCCACTGCAGTCACGCAGAGGCTTGTTTGCTGAAGGCGATTTAGTATATAGATTTATACTGGAAAAGTTTGTGCTTCATTGAAATTTTTGTCTGCAGACTGATAATGCCTGTAGTAATTTTGGGATCTTGAAGTTCCTGAAATCTGCAGAGTTTGGCAGGTTAATCCTAAAATCCCACTGCAGGTGACTGTGAGGATGAGCTGCATCACTAATTTGTTTCAAAGCCCAACCTCAGGCCTTTTGGCAGCTTTGCAAAAGGATCGGTCACATTTAAATTAAAATAAAGGGAGTGCCTTTAATATAAATCTGTGTTGACTTATTTTCTTAATGTTTCTAAAAGTCAGTGAAATTCCTCTTGTTTATTACTGTTTAAGAGAAACAGGATTTCACTCTTTATTTTAAAGCAACCAAATCCTCAAGTGTGTCAACTTTCTGCCATCTCAGTCTGCTCAGAACAAATTTACTATGACTAAATAAACTCGGCACTCATATAAATAAGTTGAGGGTTGCTTCTAGCGTTGAGAGAAGAGTGGGAGAAGATATCAGCAAATTCTGCAGCACAAAACTACATCCAGTGGGAGCTAAGGATGAGGTTAGCGAATGACGTGTAGGTATTTTAGGTCCGGATAGAGAAGGTTGACCACTAAGGAGAGCAGTCGGGGTCCATCTCTGAGACAGTGTCCGGGGTATCGGATGAACTGCAGAGCCTTTTTCACAGAGTCTTCAAATTCAGCATTCTGCTTAGCGCTGAGCATGGCCTCCAGCATTCCCAATGTCTGCAACCGAAGACAAAAACAAGAAACTACTTTCAGGTCTTATTTTAGAGGAGCATATGGAAACAGTATTTTTTTGCACATACTTGTTGTGCTTTGGCAGAGAGCTGCAAATCAGCAGTTGGCTGGAGTCTGAGCTCGGTCTCTGACGGCACTTGGATGGAGAGGAAAGCTGCCAGACTTCGCACCACCACCCTAAACCTGGAGGTAAAAGCTGATAGTTGCTCAACTCTTCTAATGCTAATGCTAATGAAATGCTCCTGAACGTACCTGGTAGAAACAGGAGACCTCTTCCCGAGGCCAATAGCACCCAGCAGTCCAGAGTTGAGTCGTTCTTCTCCCAGCTGCAGCAGCCGGGTTTGCAGCTTCATCAGACCCATGATGACTCCCGACACTTCCGTCTGCCCTGCTTGTGGCTGCAGTTGCTCCACGGAGATACTGAGGGCCTTGTGCCACCAGAGGAACAGTTTGGCTTCATCGCTTGGTCTGCTGGACGTAAGTTAAAGCCTCCATTTCAACACAAATGAAAGAAAAACAGGCTAACATGACGAAGGAGAGTCAAACCTGGGGAAGACTTGGGATGTCCAGGTGTTGATGAGAGCCAGAGTCCTCCTCTCGTTGGCTGCTGTGTATTCGGTGTTGAGGCGTTGCAAAATGAAGGCATAAAGCGTCAGGAAGCTGCCTCCTGTTTGGCTCTCGGACAGGAAGTCGTCCATTGTGAGTTCAGGGACCTGCAGGGAGGCCAGAACAGGACCCCAACCTACACACTCTTCATCAGCTGGAGGAAGAAAACACACATGAAGCAAATGTCAAACTACAAGGACGTCATATTCAAATGGAAAGGCGTAGACAAAGCTGCAAACACACACCATGGTTGAAGTATGCAGTGATGCATGCCTCCATGATCCGCGTCATGTGTCGCACCGATGCGAGACAACGGGAGCAGGCTGTGAGAAGAGGCAGAATCGGAAAGCCCCTCCCCTTCCTGTCCAGCCAGGTGATGACGTGAGCAGAGAGCGCCTCGCCTGTCGACACCCCCACCCCGTTAAGAAGAGCCAGCACGTCGCTAAAGAGGCTGCAGAATGCCATGTGCCTCTCCTCCAAGCCCACCTCTGCAGAGAGAAGAGTACAAGAGTGTGGAGCTGCTTCGGATGAGAAAATCAGTGTCTTTGCAAAGGAAATTCAACACAAGTATGTTCTGAAACTGTTGCAAGAGGAGCAGAAAAAATGAGGATTTCTGCTAGAGAAGCTCACCTGGTGGGTTGAATGTGACAACGCCCTCTAGAAGGGCTTCCAGCTGAGCTTCCAGAACACCGAGGGTGATGCCACCTCCCTGCTCCAGAGTGACGAGCGACTGCACACACCAGCGCACATACAGTCCGGCTTTGAGCGTCTCCTCCTGATGGGAGGGGAACAGACAAGCAAGGCTCACTAATTATTCAACAAGTGCCGAAAGGAGTGGCCTTTCAAAACAAAAGAAGAAATGTTATAGAAAGTGTAGGAAAAACATTTTATAAACATTTTTTATTGTCCCTGTAAAGAAATCTTCTGCTTCATCTTCACCCCCACCTGGTGTGGGGCTTCAGTGGGACGAGGGTGGAGCCCTGCAGCACTGCGGAGGGATTTCAGCAGCAGCTGAGGAGCAGAATCTCCGCTGAGCAGCAGAGACGAGGGGTAGTGCGTGCTAACGTATCCCAGAATGCTCTGGTACGACGACAGATCCAGCTGGTGCCACGGCAGAGAAGTGGACTGAACCAGCAGACTGAGTAGAGGGGAGTCCTGGAAGACCAAAGGGGAGAAGTTCACACCAGACAAATGAGAGCTTGACCTTTTATTGCACGGCCGTCTGAGCTCACCTGTTGACTCAAGAGCGTATCCTCCTTGGCTAAAAAAACTAGCATGTGCAGCAGGTAGACCAACATTTTCTGCGACTCGCTCTGTGCGTCTGTGTTCGGTAAGGTTGGGTACGCTGCAGAGCTGGGAGGTGTCTGTAAGTAGTGGCTTAAAACACTGATCCAGTTGACATTGCACAAGACTTCACCCATAAAGAGAAAGCAACTTTTAGGACTTCCTCTCTCCACCTGCAGGACAACACAGGTACAAAAATCATTAAGAATTTTTTTTTTTTTTACAGGCCATCTAGGCCTAAGGATTGTGGATTGATTTAAAATCCTGAGTGCAGTATCTCACACTGAAGAGCTGCTCCATGAGCTGAGTGTCAGGGTGCAGGTGTCTCCAGGACAGGCTGTGCAGGTGTGTGTGGTACAGGTACAGCAGGTACTCAGGAGTGCGTGGAGAGGTGCAGCTCTCACAGTACTGCATCATACACAGCCACAGAGCTCCTCTCTGACCAGGCAGCAGCCGATCTGCACCAGAAATATAAACACAATGAGCTTAAATAAAAAAAAATAAAAAACAGAGCAGCTACACAACAGAGAACCTACCTCTGAACTTGTGATGAAGACTGTCTGTGAGTTGCACATAGAGACCAACCAGACTTCCTGCTCCACTGGCCTCCGTCTCCAGCCAGGGGTAACACTTGACGCTACTGAGACATAAAGACTTTTTAAACAACTTTATAGTATAATAAAAGATTACTTTTAGTCAAATGTTGTAGTAAAGATTCACTTGGATCTTATTTGATCTATTTTAAATGTGTTTCCAGTGCTCTTTAAATTATGATAATGCAATTTTTAGCCAAAATGTAAAAAAAAATCTGTCACTTTCAAAGAGTGGGAGGGGTTGATTAGAAATTCACATCTGAGTTGTGGGTGCAGAAATTTAATTTTGAGCTTAATTTCTTTATATATGACCTCCATCATCAGAAAAATTCCAAAAGAACATGATACAAACACCATTTACTTAATTTCTACCATTTCTGAAAAAAAAATCCGTACACATCACAAGACACACTTACTTGCCATCACCAGCATTCAGAGGGAAGATCCACGGTTGAAATAACCTCACGAGTTTACAGTGGAGATCCTGCAGAGCTACAAAAAAAACAAATGATCCTGGTCACAAACGTTCCTCCTACTAGAGCACGGGAATCTGTTGATACCTTTTAGTATTTTGCTGCTTCCCACTGGCTCTCTGGCGCAGCTGCTGAGCCGCACGTTGATGAGGTAATTGAGCAAATATTCCCAGAAGGACGCCACATCCGGGACGTAGGAAGTCCAGGCCGAATAAAGGCCAAAGCTGCGCAGGTCCGGCTTATTCAGACGGCTTCGCAAGAAGTAGTCGCTCAGCCAGTCAACCGTCTCTTCCACCTGAAAAACCAAGAAACAATGTTAGATTAAACAAGAAGCAGCTCAATATTTCTTTAAAAATTCAAGTCACAATAATAGTTATTTAGAAAGCTTATATAAAAAAAAATAATAAAAAAAATCACAGTATTTTAATTGATAACATCTGCAATGGATTTAAATTTGGTAAAATAAAAGGAAACGTTTGCTACATTTTTTTTGCCTAATGGAGCCTTAGAGCTATTTCTTTTATCCATTAAAAAAAACAGAATTAATAAAAAAAATGGCAAATAGCTTATATTAAGTAAATTACCCAGATAAAAAAACAGGTTATTTTTCTATAATTGAAGATGAATAGTCTCTTCTCCAAAAGGATTTCTCGTCCAGATGAGTGCCATTTTTACATAAAACTTCAAAATGTAAACGGCATATATTGCAGGAAAGTGTTAGAATCCTGACTTTCTGAATCACAGTTCCATATCCATGCTTGTAAACCCCACTGGCTTAATAAATAAAACAAAAATAAAAAATGATGGAAGATTAGTTACTTGCTGAGTGGAGAGGCTGATGGCGGATCTGTAAGGAGATGCTGGGGCTGCAGCTGCAGTGCTGGCTGATGGCTCCACTTTAATTTTGGGGCTGCGGGATGGAGGTAAGCATCCGAGGACGCGCAGGGTCACTTTCCAGCATTCTGGACTCAACAACTGGTTTGATGAACCTTAAAAGTAAGATATGAAATTTACTGTAAATAAAAAAAACGCAGGATACACAAATCTAACTTGTATAATTCTGTCTCTAAGAATAGGTAAGAAAAAGGCAGGTTTATATGTTAAAATGTATGAAATGCTTGATCAGAGGCAGCACTAGAAACTGCTATTATAAAAATGTGAATTAATAATACATCTATGAGTAATACAAACTTAAAACACTAAAAAAACTAAGCATTATCTTAACTAGTGTCTATTTTGTTTATTATGTTCATATTTTAAACTATGTCTTTATCAAACTAATGGAATACTCACTGGTCATGAGCAGCCGAAGGCAATCACTGTAATGGTCTGGGAAATGGTGGCGCAGAAGGCAGCTCCAGTGTTTGGTGAAGAGATGAAAAGGAGTGAGAAGTTCCGGTTCGGGTTCTCGGCCGCAGACGCACAGAGCTCCGTGAACCAAATCCAGCAAGCGAGTTCTCTCCGAAAACACTGGATTGGTATCATTCAGCCACTGTGTCAGGTCAAACTGCAAGAGACAGACGTGGCCAAGTGAGTCAAGATCATGTCTTCTTAAGCTGTGAAGTCCGTTCGCTTGAAAGCAACCTTAGTCAGCAGCATGAAAATGACATCGGCGCTGTCGAGATGAAGGGATGTCACCACGTCCTGGTAGAGGGAGACGAGCTGATTCGGCGCGGCGTTGGGAGTGAAGAAGGGGGAAATGAGAGGACACAGACGCCTCTGCTCCAGGATGGCCTTTAGGACACGACTGCACTCTTCTGCATTTCCCTGGATAAAAACCTGAACGCACCACAATATTAAATATGATCAAAATCTTACAATAAATGTCAGACTAACCTTAAATCTATTTTTCCAACACCACCATTATGTTGAAATGTGATCATTTTTGGAATCAAGTTACTTATGTTGAAGGAGGATTTTGGCCCAAATGTCAACATATTGTTTTCAATGTGGGGCGTTTGTGGTCCGCACCTGTCCCAGGATCTCCACACAGGAGGACAGGTACTGGCGTGTCGGGGGATGTCGCAGCGTGTCCTCACACACGAAGGAGACCACTTGGTAAAATGCTGTCACACCAACCTGCTGCAGCGCCAGAGACTTCTCTGCTTTGTATGTGTTGACTAAAGCCCTGATTGGAAAGAAAAAATAATAATTCAATAAAAATGTCCGCTCTGTTATATGATCTGTTTGTCTTCTTCTACTGACGTGATAAAGTTCTCGGTGTGGACGGCGGCCTGGGCCAGGTTTTGAGGTGGAGGCGCCATGGAGTCGTTCTGTAGCTTCTTGATGTCTCTTCGCAGGGAGGTTATCTGGCTGTGGACTGCTTCCTGTCTTTGGACGCGCTCGCACTGCAAGATCAGAAACAGATTTGAGAATCGTGCTGAGAATAATCCCCCAAATGATCTCTGGGAGTCTTACTGTGACGGTGATGTTTGCAGGTCCTTGGCAGGGCTGCCCCCCCTTCCCTTTACACTCCAGGGCCATGGTGACCTGCTCTGGTCGGTTCTTGAACAACAAGGGAAGGCTCTCCAGAAGCTCGTGCTCCAGTGCCACCTGCTGGGCTTCCCGTGCAACTGCAATTCTAACACAAAGATTAACTTTATTAGTAGCAAATAATTACAATTTAGTGACTAGACTGGACGATTGAGGTAGAGATGCAGTTGCAATCGCTATGAAGGATAAACCTAGCATACATGCAGCTTCATGTCAGGATTTGTAACTGTTCGTTTACCTGGCTTGGTCTTGCAAAGTTTGGAGGTCCTGCTGTAACATTTCAGCAGCAGCTTTAGGGTCTGTGTAACAGACATTTGCAATGGCAGCCACCGGAGCTTTCTGTGGCTGTAACTCTGGAGCCGGCAGAGGAATGGGATGTTTTTTCAGACTGGACAGGATCCGCTCTTTTGCTGGATTACAGAATTGCAGAGGATAGAACATTTGGTTCATGAAAAATGACAAAAAAAAAAAATACTAAAAATTGACAGTTTTTCACCACTGCATAATTACTGCAGTGAATATGATTGTACTACACTGAATGCAGAGTAAATAAGCTGATTTTGTACCACTGCTCAGACTGGAGCGGTCAGTGAAGCCCAGGTTCTGAGTCTGAAGGAAAGCCGGCTCGCTCTGAGCTTTCTCCCACAAAGACAAAACCTCCATCTCATCAAACTGCAGACGCTCCTGGTCCACAAACTCCAGCCACAACTGCTATAAAGTAGACACACACAACACAGTTAAAGCAATACAACATATTATACAACAACTTTTACAGAAATTACCACTTTTTTTTATATTTCTTCCCATTTTTGAGCACGAACATGGAGGGGAACCCACCTGCTGCTGCTGCATGACCTGTGCCAGTCTGTGAGATTCATACTCAGGGGGGAGAGAGGGCAGGTAAACCTCATGGTTCTGGAGACTCTCATCATCCATCCACAAAGCAAACACACCAAACAATCTGTGGAGAACCACAAAGATATTATAAGCTTCCAGGTGCTTCTCCAAACTTCCATGAAACCAGGAACAGGAGTCTTGGTGCAAGTTTTGACCTACTTGACCAGCTCGGTGTGCAGCTGAGGTGAGGTGAGGTTGTACGGTTGGGGATTACAGGAGCTTTTGTCGCTTTGTGAGTCGGATGAGGGGGTATTAGGCAGGGGCACCCGAAGTGCTTGGCTTGCTGCATGATGGAAGTCTGACACTTCTTGTATCCTTTGCCTCAGATCTTTCAGCACAGTGGCCTGGGAAGAGCCCTGGAAGAACCTCCGTCCGATACACCCCCCCGCAGCGAGCCTGTTGATCAACAAAGTCGTTTTGTATTTTTATAGAAAAGATTTCTAGTGAGATATTAAGAGTGTATCTTACCCATACTCTGGTCCAGGCTGTCTCAGGTAGAGTTGAAGGAACTTCTGCCACACAAGTGGCAGGAGGGGGTGATCAGGGGGCGTGGCTATGGCCTGGCACGCCCAGCGATACACTTGCAGACGTTGCAGAGACGGGACCACAGGCAACTTCAGCCTCTGCTGAGCCTTCTGTCTCGACAGAGGGACAACAAAATTAAATCACAAATCAGAGGCAAACGTGTTTAACTCACAAAAAGCACATCTTAAAGCAAAAGTGAAACAGTCCGACTTGTTAGAAGTGCTAACCAGTACCTTTAAAGCTTGATCTGGAGAGATGTTCTCTGACAGCAGCTCGTGTTCAACACAGCGTCTCAGCTGAGACTCTTCCTCAAACAAGCCCTCCATATTAAGGACCATCCAGGCAAACCAAACCTTCAGAAACACACGGCAGCAAGTTGAGGCGGAGAATTTTATGCAACAACTGTCGTTGCTTTAATAACTCTTGCCTCTGCACTAAGAGATTGACCCTCAATGAAAGATGGTGTGGCATTTCCAGCAATCCAGCCAACCAGGGAGGAGAGCAGACCTCGGTCTCCATGGAAACCCAGAGCACTCTGTATCAGGGACATAAAACAGGGGAATTATTGTACCATTAAGTGCCAAGTTCCTGCTGAAGGCAGTTTATGGAGGTATGCCCACAAGTGTCTAAGATCAAATAAAAATACCTTGTGCTGCTGGTACAGAAGTTTCTGGACACAGTCCTCCTGGTGGTGAGTGAAGGCAGCGCAGCAGATCTGATCCATCAGAAACAAAACGGTCTTGTCTCTGTACCACAAGTTCTGCTGAGTCAGGATCCCGACCCAAAACTCCAACACCGCCGAGGCTCCCACACGACCGGGGCGCAAGCTTTCAATCACATGACTCTGAAAAGCAAGCGATCATAAATAAGCAGCTATCACAGTCAGAGTAAATGATGGATTATTATTTACAGAATCTTATGAACAAGATGAGAAAGAAAATACCTGGATGACGCTGTTCAGCAGACGGACATTGTCTCCGTAGGTGGTTCCAGTGAGGAGGGGTGCAACTCGATGAGTGACCTGCTGCGTCACCCCTTGAGGACACACACTGTCAGACTGCAAGAACAACTGAATGCAGCTTACAAACCTGGCAGCGAGACGGAAGCAAAAAAAGGAGTTAGCTTGGAAGCTGACGGAGCTGCAGCTTTTAAAGTTTTGCTTGAGGGATGCGTTTCATTTACTGGGAGTTTTTGAGCAGATAAAAGCTGAGAGGGTACGTGGGAGGCAGGATGTTATCCAGCAGGTTCACAGCAGCTCTCAGGTGGCGAGACTGGATCAGAGTCTTAAACAACCCGACTCCATCGGTGCAAAAGTTTTCCAAGCTAAGGGAGACAAAAATAAATTAGATATGTTTCAATTCATTCAAAATCTACTCCATGTGTGGGCCCCAACCTATGTCCCACTGTTGTCATGGCAATGGACAAATAGCATCCAATGGGGAGGCCTGTTTTTACCGCCCGTAGAACAGAGTGCATGCTGGGATCATGTGGAAGCTCAGCTGGCTGGTTTGATGCCAGCGCAGGAACGGTCCAGGCTCCTTTGGGGTTCTGGGCATTGACGTGGAGTTTCAGTCTTAGCAGAAGTTGCCACGCCCACTGACTAAAAGACGCCTCAGGAGACACGCCCAGACGAAGGATGCTGGCGAGGTAAGACGCCTTGACAGAAGAGAAACAAGAAAGATGGATGAGAAACATCAAAAGCATAAAAACAGTCAAAACAAAAAATCAGATTTACCTGTTTGATTCCCTCAGAAAGGAGTCCACTGTACGGTTTGTCCGTGAGGTACTTCTGATAGGCTTCAGCCACCAGCAGGGCTACTTCTCTGTGGAGGAACGATGGCAGAGCCAAAACCCCTTCCTGCAAAACAAAGAGATTAAGTTGAGCCAGCAAAGCGATTTCCAGGTCAGACAGGATTAATTACACATTTTTGCCAACATGCCAAATTTACACACAAAAATCACACATTCTTCATATAACTATACCTCTGTGTAACCCCAGTTTAGACCCTCCAGGATAACGCAGGCTAAGCGGTTCTCCACCGCAGACAGAGGATGCTGGAGCAGCCAGCCTCCAATCACACAGATTTCTTCTTGCCGCGGCTGCCACTGACTTAAAGGCAGCTCCTTACACAAGTATAGTGCAACCTGGCACACACAAAACAACAAAAATACAACAATAAATAATATAGTTTTACGATATTACAAAATACGAAACAGCGAAACCAACCATTCCAACGTTCTGGATGCTCTCCCTCAGTCTTTCCAGGAGCACAGAGATAACAAAGGGATGAGCCGTTGCTATGGAAGCCAGTAGCTCTCTCCCCACCTTGGAGTAAGTTTCTCTGGTAGACACACTCACATAGGAAACCTAAAATTAAAACAACAGAACACATGAATGGATAGAGCATTTTTAGTACATTCTCTACAGTAAACACATAACAAAAGAAGCTATTCCATTTCCAAAGGTAAAGCAGAGATCTCTTTGTTTCATCTGACAAAATGTTAGATGGTCACGTGAAAATGTTGGTAACCTGGGAATTAATCTCTGCTTTGAATGAAGAATCTGGATTGTGGATTAGGACCTCCATGTTTGGAGCCATGATTCTCAGCTGGATAAAGAAATTTCCAAATTAATCTCCAGGTAGAAAAGGTATCTGGGTGTTCTGCTCACAGGTGAAGCATGGATGGAGCGTGGGATTGACCAACGGATCAGAACAGTGTTTGCAGTAACACAGATTTCAAACGGATCTGTTGTGCTAAAGAGAGGGCTGAGTTTGAGAGCAAAGCCTCAAATCTATGATCAATCTATGCATCTACTCTAACTTATGGACATCAAACATGCAATTTATTTTTTGGAAGACTATCGGGATTCTGTTCACCACATCTGCCTGACTCACCGAGGAGCGTGGCATAAAATGGCTGCTCGTTCGAACTGCTATCTAAGTTAAGAGGCCAAAACTAAAAGTTAATAAATCCAAACAAAAAGGCATATTTGGAAAGTTTATTTAGGGAGAAACCTGAAGAAGAGCCTTTGATATGAGGAGTTGGGAGTTAGAATGTCTTGACCCCACTGCAGGAGGGGTCAATAGGTTCAAGTGCTGATCAGACAAGATTCAAAGTCCGAGGCAGAGATGTTCCAATTCTGGCTCTTAGGAAACAAGATATTCATGGAATGGTATGGGATTTTGTAATAAGAGCTCGCAGGATGAACTGGAAAATATAAAACCGAGTTTTGATTTTTTCTTCTCAATCCCCTTATCATACCTGGTAGATCAGCAGAGTTATGGTGGTGATAAATGCCGGGTCAGAGTGCTGGGTCGGTGTTGCCATGTGTGCCAGCGCCGTGAGCAGGGATATGCCATCAGAACTGTTCACCTCACACAGCCATTGCTCAAATCTCTCCTGGTGATTTGGGTCTAACATAGAGAAAAAAATGGTTCAGCATGAGGTGTGCTGGAGTTTAAATCTTAAACACAGAAAAAGTAGCTATGGATCACATGCATATGGGATGATACCTCTAAGAGCCTGAAGGCAGGCCTGTGTGTCAGCTGTAGCTCTGAGGGTTTCTAACCCTGCCGTCTCTGCACACTGCATTACATAAAGGACTTTCCACAACATGGTGCTGGACAAAGTTTCATATGGCATCCCAGACATGAACAGCCAAATGCCCAGCCTGTGAAGATGGGACAGATCATGCACTGAAACTTCTAGGGTTTACCGTTTCTGAAAGGGATTCATAAAGTTTGAGCAGATCTTTCACCTTTTGTTTCTGAGGACGTGTAACACGGCTCTGAGGAACAGGTGGTCATATTCCAGCTGCAGCTTTTCCAAAGAAAGGGAGTGAACGTGGCTGCTGGATCCTGCAGCATCACCAGCGTTCACATACTGGGCCCAGTGATCGCTGACATAACACACAGTCATTCTGAAACAAAACTATAATTAGCCTAAAGAAGGATGCCTGAATGATTTTAGCTTATATCATTCACTGACCGTATGATGTGTCCAATTCGTTTGACGAGCTGCCGGTACCGCGCTCTGTTGTAGGTTTGCAAGCCAAGCGCGAGAATTTCAATCAGCGAGGACGCAAACGCAAACATCCGCATCAGCTTCTGACTGGAGCAGGCCTGGGGCTCATACACACCTGGAAAACACAGCGGTCGCTCAGATCCTCCAATAAAAACTCCAAAGAGGACATGCGGAGCTGAAGGATTTTCTGACCTTGTTTGCTCATCCCGAGCATGTGCGAGTAAAGCTGCTGAAAGGGGAACTGGGTTAGCAGGGAAATGAGATCCTCCTCACAAAGCAGCAACCAGCTGCTCTCCGGATCCTCATCCTAAACACAAAAACATTTTTTGTTCAATGCCTGAAAACCTAATGTTGGTAAAATTTTACAATTAACTTTTATCTGAAATCTAGTAGACCAGATTTTAAAGGTAAAATAAGAAAAAGATTATTTAAAACTTTTTTTTAGCTATAAAATGTGAATGATTTTCACTTTTGAGCAAAAGTATTTACATGATTTTGAATATGTTGCATTTTTCTGAGTGTCATGGGTGTCCAGGTAAAGTCTCACATGTCCTAGGAATGGTGGACCAAAGTCCAAATCTCCAGAATTTGTGTTCACAAATTCCTAATTTTTCAGTAATTTTCAAGAATCCTCCTAAGTAGGATCTTTCTATGTTTTTATTTTCCATTTTCTTACATATACCACAGTTATAATTAAAAGGAAACTACTCTAGTTTATCATATGTTTTTTATATTTTGGTGTATTTTTTATGACAAATATTTTTTATTGGGTGTATTATATCGGGTAAAAATTACCCAGCAAAAGTGTTACTTTTATACCAAAAGGATTACACTTAGTAGCATGTAGTTTCCTTCAAATGACCTTCCTACAGGGAAATTGTTTCTATAAATTCAACACAAGATAGACCTCCCTCCTGGCTTAGTGCTTTGTTAACGTTACCTCTTCTCCACCTTCATCAACAAGAGTCCAGTTTCCAGACTCTGGTCCTGATGTTCCTGAGCTCTGGTTGTCCAAAGGCTTCATGTGACCCAGAAACTCTGCACGGTGTCTAAATTACAAACAGACAGTAGATTTCAGATCAAAAGCTGATAAAGATTTTATGTCAGATGCAATTTTAGGTTCTTAGATAAAAATAGCATTTGAGGATCTTATATTTACCTGGCAGGTGACATTAGGATGGCTAGTGCTTGCATAAAATGTTGCACTCCTGACGTGTTTCCCCAGATGTGAATCTGGGGCACAAAATAGAATAAAAACACATTAAATGGATTGTTCACTTATTGACAAAAAAATAAAATAAGTGTACTTACTTGAAGGAAGTGTGCGGCCCACTTTCCCACTCCAGCAGGACAACATAAAAGATGACACAACAGGTAAAGGTGCTCACCTGACCCTCCTATATGCAGCAGGACGGCAACCTAGAGGACAACAGAGTAAGTACACATGAGGAACCAATAACTAGTATCTAATCTTATGTAGTTATAAATATAAAGATGGAAAAGATGAGCTTGTGAAAGTACCAATCTCTCAAGCCAGAGATGAACGTCTGTCTGAAACTGTGCGTCATCGAGAACTCTTCGTGTGAAGCTAAACAAGACGCTGATGGCTTCTTTAAGGGGTTGGAGAGAGCAGGGCTGTGATTGGCTGCCAGAGCAATCTGAAAACAAACACAATACACAGATCATATAGTGTACAGCCTTTTTACAGAGAAATGTTTTAAAAGTCTTATTCGAGCGACTCACCTTTCAGAAGGTGATACAAGTATGACTCCACTTGCAGTCGTGACAGCAGGGCGGTGTATGCATGCAGCACCACCTTTTGGTGCAGCAGCTCACTGCAGGCTTCGATCAGTTTCCGTAGCTCAGACAAAATAGCCTGATTGAACTCTGCCTGCTGGAAACGGTGGTATCCACACACTTTAGACTGGTCTGCACACAAACCCTGCAGTGAAAAAGAAAAACCAAGAAATATGCAATAGCCATTACCGAACAAGATACGTTTGGCTGATCCTAAAGGAACAAAACAAACCTGAAGCGTGAGTTGTTCATCTCTGAAGGTCCAAAGGCGATTCTGTGTGCTTTTGCAGTCAGAGGACTGCGTGTGCAGCTGAGTGTGTGACTGTGTCAGCTGTCTGCGACAGCGCCAGTAGTTCTGAAGGAGTTCCGTCAGTTCGTGGTTTTCCTGCCGGGCCAGAGTGCAGAACTGGAGGTTACAAACCTCAACACCCTCCAGCCAAGATTGCAGGCCCCCTCCTGGCTCCCAGACGCTCAGCTGCTCTGGAGAGAATGCCTTAAAAGCAGCAAAATGAGAAGGCACATTTTATAATTCTAAACTCGTATTTCAGTATTCACAACTAAACAAAAACATGTTTTCCAGACTCCACTGAATGCTAATTTAAAATGTACCTGCAGCTCTGGGGCTGTGCTTGGTAACTCTGGGTACAGTTTATTCCTTGAAAGATCAGCTACGGACTCCAGAGGCTGCAAACTTGGAGGAGAAGAATCCTGCTCTGGCAGCGCTAGCACAGCAGGTTCTTTAGTACAACTCTCCTCAGATTCCTCACATAACTGCATCACAGGACCATCGTTCAGATCAGTAAGAGATGGGTATAATGCAGGGGCACTGGGTTCTTCAAATTGAGGTGTAGCAAAAGGCTGACTCCACAGCTGTAAGTTGTTTCCTAACTCAGTGGGTTGTGGTCCAACCTCAAGCACGGCCTCCTCAGCTCCATCCTCATCATTTGCCTCTTCTTTCTTGTTTGTCTCTGTCAGAGTTACTTCAACTTGTGGTCCCACTGTTGATAAATTCAAAGTTGATTGCAGAGTCTCGGTTAGATCGGATGTGCATGAAGTCTGTAGCAAAGAGATCTGCTGCCCCCTAGAAAGCAGTGGTGATGCTTGTCCTGCACTCTCAGAGGCTTTAACTGAGTCTGGTCCTTTCTCCCTGATCTCCTCGAAAGGTGGGCTGAGGGGGATCTCAGTGAAGGTAGAGCTGGAAGCCTCATCGCAGACAACTTTGTGAGTTTTGGCTGTTGTTTCCTCTTCAGCCTGCTTCTGCTTCCTGGTCGACTGATAACAAAAAATAAGAAGTCAGATGAAAACCATCATTATTGAGAAGAATAAAAACCACATTTGCCATAGATATTTATGATACAATGGGAACATACTAAAGCATAATATTGATATAAATATCTATTAATAAATCAGCTAATTAAATACTTAAAAGTTTGTTGGTTTTCAAAAGGTTTTTGCAGGCTAAGCAAACAAAATACAGAAAGAATCAAGAAAATAGTTTACTGTATTTTAAAGAACATAACATTATGCAAATAAAAAATATGTGAGAGTTAAAAAAAGAAAAACATTAACAGCCACCAAAACCTACTTGTAACCAGAATTGTGTCAATAAAGTTAATTTAAATAAAGTAAATCCTTTATACTCTGGACTGAAATATAACACTGCTGTTACAAACCAACAACATTTTGAGTTTTCAAAGATCTATGACATTTTTGTTACTCTGTTTATAATTCATTTCGAATTATAACAGAACATTTAGCCTCTGTCGCTAAACTAATTCACAGCTCATGGCAACAAAAGTAGAATTTTTAAATGTAAAATTATGTGTAATTACCTGAGATTTTCCAGTGTGTTTTGTTTTGCTCTTTTTTGGTCTCACGGCCTCCATTTTAAGTGTTAAGTCAAACAAAAGCGACACAAAAGCGGACGAACCTATGAGTGGAAACGATCACAGTATTGATCAGAGAAAACCCCAAAACTACCATCGCCTATTTTTCTAACAACTAGTCTCATCTGCTAATAAAAAGCTTACTTTATGATAAACTAGAGACTGAAAAAACTCCTGGCGGCTTTTCTATTTGTCGTTGAGAGTATTCGGAACACGATAGGGTAACCCTGAAAGCGTCGTTTAATGTAAACATGGTGCCAGAGATTCGTCAAAAACAAAACGTATCCCAGCTAGAGCTAGCTGTGCTAAACCTCAGCTGCTGGTTTATTCTAATAAAATACGTTTCCACATCGTTTCAGTGCTGTTCATATTGTCCTCCACGAGATTAAAACTAGATTTAAGCCGGTCCACAAACATGCCATGTGAAGATTGTCATAGTCCGCTGTTCGGCTGTCATTTGTTTTGTTTTTGTCCGTTCCAGGAACTGCGCGATCGCAATCTATGGTCACGTGACCAATCCACCTCTCTACGGAATCCGAAAACAGTCAAACATGTGCGAATGTATACAACCCAAAAAGTCGCGCGTGAGACAAATTTACAGCTAAAATTAGAATAGATATGCATCTCCCGAATATTAATAACGTCTAAATTAAAGCCGGAAAAGTATTATGTAATACAAATGACAAATAACTGACCAGAAATGTGAGAAAAGGTTTATTTCTACAACAATTCCAATGGTTATTTATTTAATTATGCATCAAAAAGAACATTAGCAGCAGAGGTGAAGCATTGTCGAATCATTATGTAAATTAAAAGTATTTATATTAAAATAAAAATATTAATATTTCCTTTTTTAAAGACTATTTTTAGGCTATGCTTGTTACCTTTAAAGTTTCCTGTTAATACAAAAATAACAAAAATAAAAACATGTATATAAAAATGAAGACCTTTGCACATTTTTAAACAAAGAGCTTTATATTTAAAGTCATTGGCCCATTCTTAGGACTAAACTAAAATCAAATAAAAACACACACAGATAGAACTCCAGCTTTTGATTATTGTATCTATTCAGAGCTGAAAGCCATCAAGGCCTGCAGTGATGATGGTGATGGACTGCTGAAGGAAGTGCCGGTGTCTGATATCTTTTTATTAAAAACTGGTGATGGGCTATAGCATTGGGATATCTGAGCATCTGCATCACAGCTGTGCAGTGGGTGCAAAGGAAGCTGTTCTTGCTCGCAGGTGTGGTTGGATTCCTGTTCAAACATTTCAGGTGGGTGTTGAATGTATGCTTGACTCAGGGCCAAGCTAAGTATGTCGTTCTTCTCCTTGTAGAAGCGTAACTCTATGCCTCGTCGCCTTGCCAGCACCAACTCCTTCTGGGCCACCTGCAGCTCAAGTCCAAGAAGTCCTGGAGATCTCTGCTCTCGCCCCAGCCAGTCCAAAGCCATGCTGCTGTGCATGTACTCATCAAGGCCTCGCTGACAGTAGTAGGCAATCACACTCTGTGACCAAGGACGTACACATCAGCAAATACACTGATGTGATGTTAAAAAATGTGTGATTTATTTTTGTACCTGTCGAGAGTACTGCCTTTCCCTTAAAGCCTTCAGTGTTCCATTCCATTGCAACAGCTGGAAAACGGTCATCATCTCCTTCAGAGATAGACAAGCATGAATAACAATCAATAACTGGTTTCTTTGTTTCTAATTGTCTGTTTTGTGCTGCTGGTGACATTCATGTAAAAAAAATCTATATTTTTACTATGTGGGTGAACTTTAGACTGGGATCTAATGAGGTACAGATGGGAAAGATTACATGTGAACTGTCTAGTATGGACGTTTACCTTGGATTTGCTACTCTTGTCACTTTTTTCTATCATACATGCCTCAGACTTTACTTATTTCCATTGTAAACATTTTGCAACGACTGTAGGCTGAAATTACATTAGAAAAACTCATGAAGTGTAGCATTTGCTGGTTTAGTATTTAAAGGGTTTCCATCACTTCAAGTTCTGCTGTTTCAGGAATAACACTCGACCCATTTCCTCTCACTATAATAACTTCAGTCTGCAGGCCTTTGTATATTTACACAAAGGGCAGAATATTAGGTGCTTCTTTTCCCTTTACATTACTGTGGTCTCAAAGAAAAGAAATTGCTGGAAGAGACACATTGGGGATTTAATTTCTCAGAAATATTCATTGTCAAGATTAATATTTACTATTTAGACAAAATGTCACCACCTAAATCTGTGTTGTAGTTCTGACAGTGACACAGTTAAATCTTCTAGTGCAAAATCAAACTGAATAGATCTTGTAATCATTAGCTATATGACTTATTTGGTGCAAGAGAGGAGTTATACCTGGAATTCCAGCATAGTCCTTCCCATAAAGGAGTGGAGCAGCAAGTTGTAGGTTCCTATGCTTGTATTTGGATCATGTGCATCTTTCATGAGGACCTGACAAAGACAGCAATGTTGGTCAATATTCATGCTTAGAGTGGTAATAATAAGGATAAACTTGGGGCGTAACAATTAATCAATGAATTGAAGAACCAATGAATCCATTTTTATTCATACAATCCAACAAGATTTATCTGTCTGAGACAGAACTGAAATAAATCAACCATTAAAACATTAAACATTAAAACTTTGTTTTAGTCAATAATTTATATTGGAAAATAACATTTGGATTGCAGCAGGGTAGGTTTATTTCACTATAAGGTAAAAACGACCAAGTGCCATCACATGTAATGGAAACTAAAAAGGATAAAGCCATCATCACAGTCCAATATGAGGAAAAACTTTGAATTTTGCAAAGACTTGACCATACAGTGTGGTCTATTGTTCTAATAATGCTAGATTTTTATATGTTTTAAATGTTTTTAAAATGTGAATGGATCTACTATCTTGATTACTTGTTTGTTTGTACAAATATTTAAATTTAATTTGATTATCTTGCAAAAATACAAGGAATCTAGAAAACCATCTGCACTGTTCAGGTATTTATGTCTGAGTCACACTGGTTGAAGTTTTGGCTAAAGATGTACTGGATCCATTTTAAGTCAGTTAATTGGATCAAGTCGGATTGTTAAAAATGAACCAAAATTTACTATGATTTGGATTAAAGGCGCGCGGACCACTGCTGCACCTCAGTCAACTTTGAACTGTTTGTTCAGGTTGTACTGGAATATAATTTCGTTGTCAGTGGAAGCTGTGCATACGACAAATAAAATCTCTTGAATCTTGAATCTTGATTGTCAACCACAAAATATGATATGAATCGAATTATTATTAAAATGAATTATTAAACAACTTGGATAAACTGCTCGAGCTCTCTCTTACAGGATTCTCTTTGGCCGCCTGCTGTAGACTCTGAAAGATGAAGTCGGGGCTGATGCGTCGACATGGGAGTTCGTTCACAAGGGAGTTCATCAAAGCCACACGAGCTGCATCCCTTCGAGCCTCGGCTTGTGTGTCGCACACCTGGAGATGAGGAGGAAATGGAAACCCATAAGGGTTTAGTGTAAAAAATATATTGGGATGGAGGGAAAAGAAAAGTAGCTTTTTCACTTCAAGCAAAAATGTCAGACTTATAACTAAATATTTTTCTCTTTGCTATAACTAATCATGGGCTCAGGACATGAATGACCTATTGCTGACATTCGAGGACAACCAGTCACATGACTTACTGGGAGCTGGGAGCTATTGCCTGAGACACAATGAGCCTCCTGACAAGCGTCATGAGGTTTCAAGTGTTCAAAACTGTGTCAAACAAGTTTAAAAGTGTGTGAAGTATGCGCCTAATCTGATTAATAACCATGGTCGTTCAAGCGTAATAAAACTTGGCACATGCTTTTGATAAAAAAAAATACATTTTTTTTTGTTGTGGCAGTTTAAATTATATTTTATAGAAATTAACTCATCTTTCCTTAAAGTTAAACACTTCTGGAACACATGAACTAAACACAAAGTAATATGTAAACATAATAAAATTATGATGGTGTTTCATTGTTGTTTTGTGGTTCATTGTAATGAAAGGTTTTATGTAACCAGTAAAGGAAAATGTATTATATTCAAACTTTAGCTGTGCTTTTCTTTCTGATGTCCACAGAAGATTTTCCATGTTGATTTTTAAAAGTATTTATTAACAATTTGTTACAGTTTCCATTTGAAGGTGCTGTCTGTTGTTGTTGATTGTTTCACAATAACACAAAAATGTCTTAATGACCCTAAGCAACCTTTTTGTCTTTGTCATAGTGAAAGTAAAACTAATCTCTATAAGTATCATTCAAAAACAAGTAGAAAAAAATGTGTCAATTTTTGTTTAAGACACCAGTTTATAATCAGACAGACTTTTGATAATTATGTTTTCCACATTTCTCCTTTGCTATTTTAATAAAGTTTATTTTAAAGTTGACATTTGCTTTTAAAGATGATCACTAGAACATTATTTAACTGCTGACTATTGACGACTAAAAAATACAAAATATTTTAGCAAAACGTAAGTTTTATTTTAATGCCTTTCTCTTAATAGGAGCTAATTTCCTAAATAAAAAGGTATTACATTCATTTATATGGATTATTCTCAAAAGGAAATTGTTTAAACATTTGACTTTAAGATATAAATAACAATACTGATTTATATTTTTGAACTTTTGAATATCTCTACAACAACGTATTTATAAAAATGAGGTTGACACACTGACCTTATAGTTACCAAAGCAGCTTCCTCCAGGAAGTGTGACATAGCAGACGTATGGAGGACCGGGGGAAGATGCAGACTCGTACAACAGCAGGCTCTCCATCTCTGATCCAGCTGAGGAATCATCCGACTGAGCTCTCTGCTTCTGCTCCCAAAAATTGTGAAGAATGGCCACCACATTCACTGCATAAACACCAATGCCACAAATATGGAAACCTTCATAAATATTCATAAACTTCAAAGTTTAATACATGCAACATTCAAACAACTCTGTGTGATTAAAGAAGTGTTTTTCAGAACAAACTTTCATACTAAAAAGGTTAAACATAGTTGATAATTAGTTAAATATTCACTGCATGTGACGCTGGTATTCATTTGACCCTGGAGAAGCCACTGGGTCATATTTTTTTAAATATCTTTTTTCTGTGTTTATCTTTGTTTTTTTCCCAACAATTTTATTTAATTACCTTTAAAAGCTCTGAAGAAAATTGTTGTTGGGTTCTCCAGGATTAAGTTTAAATAGACATTTTCTTTTTGCTCGTTTTGACTTGAAAAGAAGAAGCAGGAAACACTCCATTGCTTTAACCTTGCTGTGGCCCTTTAACTATCTTTGTGTTTTTTTGGATCCAATTTCATTAAAAAAAATACTTTAGCAAAAATAGTCACATTTTGACTGGTTTTGATAATCAAACAAGTGAGTTTCTCATGAAGATACTTACAGTTTTTGGGGTTGTCATCCGTCTCACTCTGTGACAAATAGGATATGATGCTCTCCTCCATTTCTTTGGAGCTCATCCTAAGTTAAGATCCACTGATGGACAGGAAGTTTCTCTCCTCATTTACAAGATCCAACCGGACCTGACCCCTTAAATGAGCAGCAACTCTCCCAATCTCAGGAAAAATCCAAACATCAAGGCGTCTCCACCTACGTTTAACACTCTCTCTGCCTTTCCCGTTGCCCTTATGAACATCCCACCAGGGTTTCTCTTTTAAGGCACACAACCTTTGTTACTCTCCCTGCCAATTAGCTGAGAGGCCCCTCAGCCTCTGCACACTCAGAGGTGCGGGGCAGGAATGTCGGGCCCTCCCCTTCACTCCTCCAGCTGGCTAATCCCAGACCAGGGCCAGACACTTTAAAGACCTGAACGAAGTTGAACCAGACTGCACAACTAACAAATCCAAAAAGAAAAGGGAAACATGTCAAATTTATGTTTTATTTTAATTTTATGTCATACATCCTAAAAATAAATGATTTGTGTTTAAATGATATGCGGGGGTGGGCTATTATTGACCTACGGGGTTCACAACCGGAGCTCCATTCAAATGCCTCAACATGAATGGGTATTGTTCAGCTCTCCATTCACCACACTTCTGAAAGCTTCTTACACATAAATTATCCAGAGAAAAAGTTGTTTCTTAGCTACCAAATTCTTTTCCTTACAGGCGCCAAATTCTTTGCCAGCACAGTTCTTCCAGCATTTTGAACATGTTTCATCCTAGTAAAGATTTTTTTTTACCATAAGCCCAATTAACCATAGAGATAGAAGTTCAGTATTAAGAAAAGATGCTTTGGAAACTATGTCGGCTTAATTGCAGCCAATGTTGATGTAATGAATGATAACTTGACAGAATGCATTATTTTTTTAAAGAATCATTTGGTTTTTGGACGATAAAAGTTTTTCTTTGTTGCTGTTCTTTGTATGTTAGTGACAAAAGAACAAGACAACCACCTGCTCTAAGGTAAATTTAATAAACTTATGTTGGTGACCAGGTCTCAACTGACTTTTACAAGTAATCTGTTCCTAAAATATGGTTTCCATATTACGAAAGATAAGAGAAACCTGGTTTGGGCATGTGTCTCCCAAAGAGACATATCTGGATATCTAACTAAGCTTCTTTTAGAAAGTGCATGTAAACACAACTACACAAATGAGACAACTTCTAAAAATATTGTGATTTTCTGCAAAAGTCAATGCATCCATTCAAACAACTTCCTGTTTGAGAGCAGGTTGACGTCTAAAAATGACCAGAAATAGGTTTGTTGACTAGGTAACAGCCATAGGCATAAAAATGTTACTCATGTAAAACAGAAAAAATGTTTTTAAAAACTGGTTTGCATAACAGTTTTCTCCTCGAGGTTAGATTTAGCATCTATGACAACTTTTCTGGATGTTTTTCTTTTTAAAAAACAAACCTCATTTTAAACCATGCTGTCATGGAGGACCTGATTTAGGATGACATCATCTGAGCTGTTTCAAAAGATTTGTCTTGTGAGGAAACTGATACTTTCCTCCAAGCCCATGATGATCCCTTCCATTATATTCACTTTTTTGTTTTCTTAGAACTACTTTCCAACAAAAACCTACAGCAGGTGATATTAACAACAGGAACCATCTGAGATGAGGAAAGCAGCATCTCACAACTCATGTGTTGTAACTTCCTGGCTTGAGTCATTTGAATTGGACACTTTTTCACCTTTATTTGTGTGGTTTTGCACTTACAATGGTATTTTAAATTATTACAATTTTTAAAAAGCACCAAACTGAAGTAAATATTTATAATAGGCACTGGTTTGTATGCTGTAGTTCTGTCTGAATATAAAATGTCCTGTTTTGACTGACATTTTCATGAAATCATCACTTTGTTCATTCTTTGATTTGCTTTTTCTCTCCAGCAATCATCAAATTCTGGAACTGTAAAGTCTTAATATAAAAGTTCATATACGCTAAAGTCTTGATCATCCCCAGAAGTAGGCGCCCTCCAAGCTGGACTTGATGTTATTCTGGTTCTCCCTCCTGGACTTTGTCACTAGGTTTGCCTCTCCTTTCTGCAGACGTCTCCTTTGAGCAGCTTTTTGCTGCTTGGTGAGCTGCCTGCGCACTTTCTGACGAACGACCTCCTGAAGAACAAAAAAAAAACAAAACAGTTGCAGTTACAAAAAAGCGGTGTGCGTTTCCATCTGCAGGAGTTTATCCGTCTCAGCGAAGTAGTAAAAACCGTGTGAAGGACGTACTGCTTCTGTGCAAAAAAAAAAATGTATTCAAACAGCAGTTTTCAAATCATTTAGTTTGGACAGCATGATAATAATCTTATTCTCCTTTTGTTGCAGAGATCGGTGTGACCTGCACTTACGGGTGGAATGGTGGAGCAGCTCCCGATGCTGCCAACCGTGGCCTCACTGTCTGCTCTCCTCCTGTGCTCTGCGAGATGTTGAAGACTGTCTGCATCTCTGTGGTAGAAAAGACACTAATCAACTTCTGTGTTTGACAAAATGACCTAAAATCTACCATCATAAAATATATTATTTGATATTGAAATGAAGGCTTAATATCTTATATAACTTTTTCTGATTTACCTGAAAGGTTTGAACTCCCTGTTAGATGAAGATAAGTCTGTCAGCTCTGGGCAGTCATCTTCTGCCTCCTTCACTTCCTCCTCCTCCTCTTCTCTTTCCTCCATATTTCTAACCCCTGATGGTATTTCCTCTTCTTTTGTCATTTCTTCTTCCTGATCAATGTTTGCATTTGTTTCACCGACTTTCAGTCCCTCCAGTTCCAGCATCGCGTGTTCATACTGCGCCATGGTCCCACTCTCATCCTCTTCTTCTCTTTCTGCCTCCTCATCCGTTTCTTCATCTTGATCTTCTTCCTGATCCTCCTCCTCTTCTTCAGGTCCAGCTGGGTGTAGCACGGCGGCATCTCTCTCCAAATCTTTGGTGAATCCACTGGCCGACACTTCCACATCTAGAGAACAAGCTCGCCTGAAGGAATAAAAAGCAATAAAATTCATCTGACTGAAGGTGAGCGGATTATTAATTCCAGGTTAGAACAAACCTTATATCTTTGAAGGTTGGATATAACTCGCTTTCATAGCTGAACCTCTTTATGAAGAAATCCTTGATACATTTGACGTCACGGTCAAAGTACCTGCAGACGGAGGATAACAGAGAATTAGAAACTAGTTCAAACTTGGAATGCCATCTCCATGCAGACCTACCATTCAGCATTGGGGTGTGACGTGGAGACCATCTGTGGGAAGTCGATCATGGTTACGTGGTCCTGGTCATCCAGCATCAGGTTGAACTCGTTGAAGTCTCCATGAATTAGGCCGTGATTGGCCAGTTTGACTATGAGCTCCATGAGTTCGCTGTACAGACCCGACGGGTCCTGCAGCTCATGTACCTGACACCTGCAGAACAGACACACAAAAGACATGAGAAGAAAGCAATGACTACTGTTCTTCCAAGAGCAGAGGAATCATCTCGTACAGAGGAAACCCATTGATGAGCTCCATCACCACAGCATGCCTGTTATAGTCCACAGGTTTGGGAACAGGGAAGCCTCGGTCATAAAGCGCCTGGAATCAAAGAAAATATGAATTCAGCTCTTTGTTTTTTTACTAATCCAAAGGACAATTCTTAACCAATCCGCTACCTTCATGTAGGCAAACTCTTTCATGGCAGAGAGGCGTGAGAGGTAGAGCCAGGACATGTTCTTCCGGTGTTTGTGGTAATCTCTCTTGTTTTTAAGATTCCTAAAGGAAGTGCGACCCAGCCGGTGCAGCTTTAGGGCGTACTGATCACCGTTTGGATTTGCCACGATGTATATATCTATAGAAGATTATATTAAAGTTAGTAAAAGTCTTAGTTTGGTAATCATATCCAAAATAAAGATTATTTTCAATAAAAATGTATTTAGAAAATAACAAAAAGTCTTGTTATCATCAACTCAATGAAATAAATACAAATATGGTGAAATAAGTGTGTAGTCTTTGCTCCAAATTAATAACACAACTCAGATTTTTGTTTTACCTGATTCCTTTCCCACACCCATCTGGTTGCCGACTGACAGTATGACTTCTCTAGAGCACAAAGTCTTCAGAGCCAAGTAGTCGTATCCTCCATAGTTGAGTCTGTAGCCCTGCACAGCTGGAATCAACACACAGCAAGCGAGACATGTGATTCACATCATACTGTGTCCGTTACAGTTAGCGAGAAGAAGATGGTGTCGGTCTGCTGTCTTACTCTTGCTGCGCTCGTAGACCACGAGTTTGTGTTTGACCAGTTCTCTGAGGATCTTGTTACAGCCGCCGTGTTTGAGGCTGGCGATGGAAGCCAGGAGACTGACGGGGACGATCTCATGGTTCTTCATGCCCATCTCAATCTGTTTAAGGAAAACATTTGAGAATGATGTTATCAATGCTTAAAAAAACTAAAACAATCGGTGCTAAGACACAATAATAATCAGTTTCACTATTTTCCCTTACTGGTCATAACTACTAATGACACATGTTTCCTTAAAACTAAAGTTTTAGTAACTCTTAGTTTAAATGGATACATGTATGTTCCTGTTTTGGGTGGTGTTTTAATATTGTGAAAGGCTGAAAAAACATATAAAAGCATCAACCCTTTGCAAAGTTTTTTTAAATTATATTCAAAGCAATTTTGGGGGGAGATTTGACTCCTGACTTACAAAAATAGAGAAAACGAGATAGACAACCGCTGCACGGTGGAGCAGTGGTTAGTGCCTTTGCCTCACAGCTGTTTCAAGGCCCTGGTTTTCTGCAGAGACTCTGGCCTCCTCGCACAGTCCATAAACTGGCTTTATGGGTTAATTGGTGACCCTATCTTGTCCCGAGCTGTGTGTAAGTGTGTGACTGTGGCCCCGAAACATGTTCAGGGTGTATCCTGCCTTCGCCTAACTCTAGTCGGGTTAAGCTCCAGGTAAATTTGGTTCAGAAAATGGATGGAGATGAGACAACACTTATTCAACTACTTGACACCTATTGATACAAATATGTATTAAACCATTTTGCCTTTATTTAGCATCTACATGAAAGCAAAAACACACGATTTTTTTTCATAACTGAAATAAATTCATGCTTCAAGGGGTAAATAGAAAAACAAATATGTAATATAACACAAATATAGGTGTGCAGATTCAACTAAATTAAATCATTTTTTTTAAAAAGAAGGTGCTGAAATGTGAGTATTTTCAACAAATATAAACAAGGATATTTAACTAATATTTTCCAAACAGGTAATTTAAGGTTGATTCCAAAACAGTTTTGTTAGTTATCTAAGCAATATGTCACTTAGAACCTACTGGTCATTCATTTGGTTTTTTATTATTATTATTATTATTATTATTATTAATGTAAAAACAGTCAAGATTAAATTTTTATAGAACATCAAGCAAACTTTTCTTTGGTGCACAACCTAAAAATATGACAGTGCGCAGATGATAAAATGTTTTCATGTTGTAGGTGCATCCTTTCTATTCCCAGACATCTAGTCAACAGGTTAAAGGTGTTTATCATTTACAGATATATATATATATATATATATATATATATATATATATATATATATATATAATTTGTACTCATTTTGGGGGATTTATACAACAGTTCAGGCCTCTTGGATCGCAGTACATTTAATTCACACATGATGAACATGCGCTAAATTTTAAATGGTCAACTAACTTATATTTGCCATGTACTGAGGTAATGGACTCTTACAACACACCTTATAGAACAGTCCCACCGACTGTTAGTAAAACTACATGCTGACAAAATTAAGATTACCCTCAACGAACCACAGCTAGCCAGACAGATGCTAGCTCTCAGAGCAGAAAAATCTTCACGTAACTCGTACTTACAGCGGTTAGAACTCGGAAGTCATCCCGAGATAAGTATCTCAAAACCACCACATTCAACTTCCCCATGTTCGTTACAAAGAAAGAGATATTAATGTTATAAAGCTTTTCCGTTAGAAGTTTAGCCACATTTTTGGTAAACACATGTTCCAGAAGGAAATTCAGGGACGCATGATGAGACGTCACCAAACCGCACTGCTTTTTGGGTAATCGAGTTTAAATTACAATCAGTTTATCTGGTCCATAGACTGTATATAACGTAATGTTTCTGCTATCACGTTTATAAGTATCAATTAAACTGATAGTTTATTAAAAAAAAATCAAATTTAGCCTTAATATAAAATTTAGTACAACATTTATTATTTACAAATTAAATAAAATGTGTATGCACATTGATAAGAGCTTTCTGTGAAAAAGAATCATACTTTTTTACATGCCATGTGATAATTATGTCCATTGAAGTTATTATAAACACAGTTTTAACAGTCTCAAAATATATGCTTAGGCTTACCCTAGATTTGTGTAACTTTGTATAATTTTGCCATATTCAACAGCCATAACAAATAAATAAACAAATATATAAATCATGAATTTAAATTTAAATGTTGCTAAAATGTTAATGATCATAATGAGAAAAAGAAAATAAAGTCAGAAAGGTGGTTTAGTGTTTAACTGCTGTATATCAGAACAGAATATTTTTCACAAATATACTATGCAATATGTTGCAATGTAGTATAAAATACAAAAACAAAGTTAAACATTTTACACTAAACACTCTCAAAATGTTATTACTGGACACTAATAAAGTCTTTACATTGAAGCTAGATGGCACTGTAACCCCACTGGAGCC
>NC_050520.1:19448181-19462252 GCF_002922805.2 Oryzias melastigma
GACTGTTAGTAAAACTACATGCTGACAAAATTAAGATTACCCTCAACGAACCACAGCTAGCCAGACAGATGCTAGCTCTCAGAGCAGATAAATCTTCACGTAACTTGTACTTACAGCGGTTAGAACTCGGAAGTCATCCCGAGATAAGTATCTTAAAACCACCACATTCAACTTCCCCATGGCTACAGAGAAAAAGGTTTTAATGTTATAAAGCTTTTCCGTTAGAAGTTTAGCCACATTTTTCGTAAACACATGTTCCAGAAGGAAATCCAGGGACGCAGGATGATACGTCACTAAACCGCACTGCTTTTTGGGTAATTGAGTTTAAATTACAATCAGTTTATCTGGTCGTAATGTTTCTGCTATCATGTTTATAAGTATCAAATATGGTTTAAACTGATAGTTTATTTTAAAAATCAAATTTAGCCTTAATATAAAATTTAGTACAAAATATATTATTTTCAAATTAAATAAAATGTGTATGCACATTGTTAAGACCTTTAAAAAGAAAAAGAATCATACTTTTTTAAAGGCCACGTGATAATTATGTCCATTGAAGTTATTATCAACACAATTTTAACAGTCTCAAAATATATACTTTGGCTTACTCTAGATTTGTGTAACTTTGTATAATTTGGCTATATTCAACAGACATAACAAATAAATAAATACATAAACAATTAAATAAATCATGAATTTAAATGTAATGTTGCTAAAATGTTAATTATCATAATGAGAAAAAGAAAATAAAGTCAGAAAGGTGGTTTAGTGTTTAACTACTGTATATCAGAACAGAAGATTTTTGACAAATATACCATGCAATATGTTGCAATATAGTATAAAATACAAAAACAAAGTTAAACATTTTACACTAAACACTCTCAAAATGTAATTACTGGACACCAATAAAGTCTTTACATTGAAGCTAGATGGCACTGTAACCCCACTGGAGCCTTTGGTCCTCTGTTCTTTGTTTTTATTAAAATTGTTTTGATGATAATGTTGAAAAAATCTATTACTATGAAGCCTTTACTGTCAGATTTTATCTTTAAGTTTAGTAAAAAGAGGTGACCTTTATTATTACTAAACAGTTTGAGCATCACAGCCCATAATTAAAAATATAACTAACTTTGAAATGACCCAGTGTGAAGATTTATGTCTATTTAGTTGAACTCTCTTCAGTTTATGTTCAGTCAAGTTCTCTTATCAAGCAACAGTCCATTTAAGTTATTAGCCAGATTTTTCTCAGATCCTTATTAAGATTATTTACTTAATTTTCATATTTTCATTCATGTTTTGCAATGTCATTTTGTTTGAATTCATTAATGATGTTTATTTCCTTTTGTCTTCCTTCCATCATGCTGCATCCTCGTGATCAATCCAAAAACAGTACAAATCATAATTGAAAATTAAATTGAAGAACTATTTTATCATTCACTTTTTAAAAACTTTTGGACAATCTCTTTTCAGTGACTCAGTCCATGAATTGATGAGTATTTCATAAACAATAAGCATCTTTCCACATTTTTGTTCTCTCATTTAAGGCTCAGACTGAATTAAAGCACATGATAACACTTTAACTTGATTGGCTACCAGTAATAGAAGGCCACGTCTGATTTAGATTAAATCATCATACCATTCCATAACTCAATTTCTCATAAGCCTGTTCTTAATGTTCTGTTTCTTCAGAAGGCCTAGGTAACAGGCTTTGATTGAGTCACCACTCGTGGGGAAGGCTCCGACTCTCAGGAGTTCTGAGCAGCTTTTGACATGCAAACATGGTCAAATTTTTTGACCGGTCAGGAGCACAAACTACTGCAGGAAACGATTTATTTCTTCAGCCTTTATGAGAGCATAAGGAGAGCACGGCTTTGCTTGAGTGATGAATTTTTGGAAGCATGGTGGAACATCTGTGTGAACATATTCAAATAGCATAATAATGTGAAAAGGAAGCATTTTTGTATGTTTTTATTCCAATACTGGCTGTTAGGATATTTATATCTCTCAACAAGACTCAAGTATCCGGAGGTAAATTTACCTCCGCCTGATGTGTTTTTAGTCTTTAGGTTTTCAGCTGGAAAGAGTGTGATGACCCTATAATGTTTTTCCATCTTCTGGACCTCAAATGTTGTCGGCCGACCAGCAGTGTTCGGGCTGCTTTGATTAGAATTTAATGAGCCACTCGTTAGCAGAAGATGAAAGTGAGATCAGGATGGGTTGCAGCGATGAAAAAGAGGGTTGCAATGAAAACTGCTGATGAAACTGTAGCATATTAAAACAATCGACTGTTATTACACATGCATATAAAAAAAATGCTTTCGAAAATACACGTTTCAAAAATTCGTGCTTTTGTGTTTATTGGGATTTTAGGAAAATCTGTTAGCAAAAAGATTTTGGTGAATTTTGACGTCTTAAACCTTTAACCATCAGTGTTAAAATATGGGAGCATTTAAAGTTATGTATATTTCTGCTTTTTTAGATAACGAAAAACTTCCCTCTATTAAATTAAAAAGGGTAAAGACAGCCAAATTCTTTCTTTAAAACAATTTTAAGAAGCAGAAAAAAAAGCATGTAAGGACAGACTCTTGCAGTGTCAGCCTGTTAAATTGCTTTCATGTTGTGTTCAAGCTCTAAGCTTCAGGGGGAAAATTCTATATTGAGGTAGGAATCGGAGAAGCTTAGGTAAGTCTCCAACAACAAGTGTGAGCTTTGTTCCTGGGGTTATCATCGCCTTGCCTTCAGCCAGCTGCTGTGTGTTTGGAAACATTAAATTTGATTAGATTAGAGAAGAGAGGAGATCTGCTTTCCCTGCCTGTCCTGCTGCCAGTCTCCTAAACAATAATCTGCTCTTAGGTGCCACGACAAGTGGCTTGTAAAAGAGGGGCCTAAGGAGAAACTTGAGGAGGGGAAGCACTGCCAGCTTTAAGACAGATACACAAAGGTACATGCGACAGATTGCTTGCCTCTATCACCTTAATCTCTTTGTGAAGAGCTCCTCTTGTCTGGATGTGTGGACAGCTCTATTCATCCTGTTACAACATCTAATGACGGCTAATTTGCTCTGATTTTATGCTTTAAAGTGGATACTTTATCCTGGAATTTGTAAGGTTTTAGTTATCTACGTATGTTTTTAGCTGCACAAATGTGTTGCTAATAGAAATGAAGCATAAATAACAACGATTTATAGAATATTATATATATATATATTTTTAGTTTTTCTTGTAAGGGTTAGACTTTAAAAGTCTATATTTTTTAAACCTTTTTTCACTTTGACCTGAGCTGAACTGGTAAAAGTTTTAGGCAACGTGGAAGCAGCAATGGGGCTCTGAGCGGGGACATTTGCATAAAGATAAAGATTACTTTGCAGTGCACTCAATACACTATCACAGCCTTTTTTCTTTTTGACTTTTATAAAACACATAGTTGTTGGTTTTGTTTTATATGCAACAAACTAGTGGTTTTAGTGAGTGGTTTTGCAGGTTTGATAGCTTTACTGATCTGTGTTAACAGCAATCACACTTTGCTGTCAACAAAATGTTACAATTTGAGTAATTGTATTGCCAAAGATAATTCGTTGTACAATCTTTGGTGGAAAACTACCAAATTTAAAACCGCAGAATTGGTAGGCGACCAAGGCGAGAACTGCAAGTGGGTGAACCTAAACCAACCAACCAACCAATCAAACAAATAATTTCCAAAACATAAAAGTAGTTGCTTTACATGTGAAATAAACAGCATACATGTGCAAGGAAGTATTTTTTTTATTTTACTTTGTTATACAGTTACAACCTTCACTTCCCTCATCTAAACTCAGATCTTAGATACATTAACTTTCTCTAACATGTAACTTCACTTTATATCAGGAGCAATAAATAATGTTATTTAGCTAAAAAAAATATTTCTAAAACTGTCCAGAGAGAATCTAGTCATTTTAAGTAAAGATTGAGTCAATACCTTCCTATTTGGTTTCTGAAATGACCAAATTCCCTTTTCTTATAATTTAATGTGCTGGATAATAATTAACAGTTTCACAGAGTTGTATTTCTGCAAGTACATGGTACAACAGGGAAGTGGTATTTACCAAAAACTAATTTACTCCCTTGCAAAAAGGAAAGCTCATATTGAGGAATTGATTGAATCTAAAATGAGAAATTTAGACACAGGAGGGTCCATGTAAATTCAATAAATAGGGCATATACTAAGTGATGGTTCAAGAAACCAGCTCCTATCTCTTCAATCCCCCCCTCAGAGTTTGCACTGTACAGAACAAGAGCACTAACATGCCATGAATGCACATCTGTACAACTGTGGGATTTTGGTGTTTGTATGTTGCTCCTTTGTGTGTCAATACACAAGAACACGTGTCCACGTAAGTGTGAGTGATGTAACTGAAGCTGCAGCCACATAATAACATGCCACAGTGATCGAGAGGCCCACAAGCTAATAGCGTTTCTAAGATGATCTTCTCCATCACATGCGCATCTACAACCCTTGCTCTTGGGTTACAGAATGACTGGTCAAACATCCGTCACAGCTGAGGTGTAAATGTGTTCTCACACTCAGAGGAACAGATCCCAAGGCTGATGTATCACGTGGTGCTGGAAGGATGTTGTTGTTGACAAACCTTATTAGTAGGTGCTTGTAAGTGTTCAAACGTATGTGCATTTCTGCATGTCTGTATGTTGGGGGGTGATAGCATAAACTACTGCAAGCGTGAAATGGTGTTCACTCGCTCTCTGTCTTTAAGGGTTAAGAGAGCAGGTGCTGAAATAAACTGATAGATCGTCCAGGAGGGAATCCAGTCAGTTGAATCTGTTAGCTGTAATGGAAAATGCTAATCACACAAGACAAGTGGCCACAAGATGCCTCACATGTCGAACCTTCTGCATTCTTTTCAGCTCCATCTTGTTTTGAAGGGAAATTTTGGAATGATTAATTTTAGTCTTTGAAGGAAGACTTAACGCCACATGTAAGACCACCATTGGATTCAAGGGAATTACACATTTATATCCTTGGGTGTCCCGATAGTAATCAAACTCCATGACATTGCTACCTATGGCACATATTCTCTCTGGCCCACCATCGTTGGTGCAATTTTAGTGCTAACCAGCAACGACAGTAGAAATCAAACAAATTCATCACCAAGAATCCCCAAATAGACATTTCTCGCCTTCTAGCTTCAAATCTCTGTTTTTGGAACCAAATCCATCTTTTAGTTCTGCATGGACTGGTCTGGTAAAATGACACACACGTTTAAGTACACAAGCAGATACCATGCATCACAGCAATCTCAGCGCAAGGGATGCTGGGTAATTCAGTTATAGATGTCAGGAGCGTAAATCACTACCAATCAGTCCCGCTTTCTCGTTGGTTAGAGCTTCTACTTTGGGAAAAGCTCCACTGGTGCCATCTCTGTGAGTCCCACTACTCTGCTGTTCAGCAGCACACTGATGAGACCAACTTCTTCCAAGTTTGTCTTTAAATATCATAAATAGGAGTTACAACTGATCCACTTTGACAAGGGACTGACTTAGGCATTTGTTATTAGCAGGGATAAAATCTTTCCTCTCCATGACAATGCCTGTTTTAGAACTTTGAGAAATGCTAGAGTTCAATTTTCTGCCAAAAACTCTGCAGAGACTGATAACGCTTTAGTTTGTTTTTATCCACACACAAAAAAGTACACGCAGATTAAAGTATTACTCTGTTAGGATGATGAATAATTCCACAAAAGATCTGAATCATTACCAGCCTAATAAATGGAGCTCTGAGCACTAGCTTAGATTCTTTGTCATCTCAGTGTTCAGCTCTCAAGTGCTCTAATTATAAAAGAAAGAACATAATTTTTCATTGAGTTAAAAAAAATCATGCACAGCTCCTTTGCTTCAGTTGCTTCACTGATACTGGCCACTTTATTAGACACAGATGGACAACTTTTCATTCACACACATTTCTAACCAGCCAATCATATACCAGAAACTCAATGCATTTATGCATATAGACATGGTCAAGATGATCTGCAGGTCAGAGTGACCATCAGAATGGAGAAGAAAGAGGATTTTACGTGGCATTGGAGTTAGGGCCAGATGGGCTGGTCTGAGTATTTCAGAAACTGTTGATCTGCTGGGATTTTCACCCACAACCATCTCTAGGGTTAACAGAGAATGGTTCAAGAAAATATCCAGTGAGCTGCAGTTCTGTGGGTTGAATGCCTTGTTGATGCCAGAGGTCAGAGGATAGCGGCCAGACTGCTTCCAGCTGATAGAAAGACAACAGAAACTCAAATAACCACTGGTTACAACCGAGGTCTGCATAAGAGCATCTCTGAACGCACAACAATCTCTGGGCGGCCATGGTGCAATGGTAGGGTGGTCAACCTCTGATTGGAAGATTGCAGGTCCGATTCCCGCCTTGCCTGCCCATTTGTCGAAGTGTCCTTGGGCAAGAGACAGAACCCCAAATGGCCTCTGGTGGAAGGTTAGCGCCAGTGTTTGGCAGTGGAGCTGCTATCAGTGTGTGAATGTGTGTGTGAATGGGTCTGTGACTGTACAGCGGTTTGGGCCTTCAACGAAGGTAGAAAAGTGCTATGCAAATATACGCCATTTACCATTGCAACACATCCAGCATTGAGGCAGACGGGGTACAGCAGCAGAAAAACACACTGGGTACCAGTCCTGTCGGCTAAGAACAATAAATAATTCACACAGACTCACAAAATTGGACAATAGAATGCTGTAAAAATGTTGTCTGGTCTGAAGACTCTTAATTTCTGCTGCCACATAGGGTCAAAATTTGGCATTAGTAACATGAAATCTTGGATCCATCCTGCCTTGTATGAATGGTTCAGGCTGGTGGTGGTGGTGTAATGGTGTGGGGGATATTTTCTCAGCACACTTTGGGCCCCAAAGTGGAGCAACAACACCACAGCCTGCCTGAGTATTGTTGCTGACCATGTCCACCCTTTTGTGACCACAGCGTATCATCTTCTGATGCTACTTCCAGCTGGATAAGGTGCCCATGTCACAAAGCTGGAATTATCTCAGCCTGCTGTCTTGAACATGAAAATGAGTTAATTGAACTCAAATGAGCTCCACAGTCACCAGATCTCACCCTATAGAGCACCTTTGGGATGCGGTGTAACGGGAGATTGGGATCATGGATGTTCAGCCGACAAATCTACAGCGACTGAGAGCTGCTATCGTGTCAATATGGACCAAAGTCTGAGGAATATTTCTGGTTCCATTTTTGAATCTATGCCACCAAAATTAAAGCAGTTCTGAAGACAAAAGGAGGTCCAGCCCGGTACTAGCAAGGTGTAACTAATAAAGTAGCTGGTGAGTGTAAGTGTAAACAAAACAAATTTCTTATAACACAAATTGATGAGGCTACAACATTTTCAACAAACTAGCTTTAATATTTAAACAGTTGCTCCAAAACAGTTTGTGGAGCTTAAAATGGAAAGGCTCTATGGTTCACAATACAGATGCTGGAAAGTTTTAGCTCCTAGTCTGATGTGTGCATTCCTGTCTCTGAGATCTCAGCAAAAGTACACACATGCACGCACACACACACTCACACACAAACTTTACATGTTCGGGGCTTTGATTTTCCACAGGCTGCACCACAAAGTAGACAGCTCGAGATCATCAAACAATACCTGGATAACACTCTGACACCCTCGCTGCGCATCTACTGCTGATGATTTTTTCTAGCCAACACACACTCCTATGCACACACAACGTTGGACTCACACACACAAAGGCATGAGCTCAGACTTAATCATTCTGTGAACGGTGCACATTTCATAGCCTCTCCCATTTGGTCTCCCTCCCCTCAGGCGAAGACCTTCATCACACCACCGACTGCTGACTGGAACGATACACAGCATTAATAAATGAAATGTATGCACTCACACAGGAAGAAAAACTATCTGACATTCCAAAGTCAGTTGAAAATTATGATGATAACTGGAAGCTCTGACAGAGAGTGTTTGCTCTCTATGATGGGGACTGAGGAGGTGATGGACAGTGAAAGATGCATACAAATGAAAAGCCACCCACCTCGGAAAAAAAAAAAAATCATCCCACCTTGGATGTTTACTGTACAGGGACCACACTGTGTAAGACTGTGGTTCTCACTAAATATTCCCAGTATGTGTGCATGTGGTAACTTACGCTCCTGGGAGGCTTTGGCCAGAAATGTAGCAAAAGAGTAGATGCTGTGTGTAGGTGTTTTGGCGTGCATGCCTGCTCCCGGTCCAGGTGGAGGTGTTCTGGGTCAGGCTGTTTGTCAGAGCCAAGGCCAGATCGATGAGGCTCTAATCAAAGGTTGTATGATGTGATTGATCGCCTCATATTCCGAGAGCCGGTGCACGGGCGACCTCATAACAAACCCACACAGGAACATTCACTCAGACACATATACTGTGGTCAGTTCATCTGAGCAGCAATTGATTAGGAAGTAATCAAATAAGAGAAGACCTCTTCCTCTTGACCCAATCAGGTTAGAAAATAAGGATATTGATACCCTCTTTTGTGCCTGGATAATATAATATTGCTTGTCCTTAAAAGCACTACTGTTGACTTTGTGCAAGGGTTGACTGCTTTTAGTCGAAAATTAACAAGCGAAAATGACTGGAGGAGTGCGTCAATGAGCAAAGCTGGTTCCCCCCACAAGCACGACAGGGTGTTTGCATAATTCTGCATGTCTGAAATGCTAATGACACCTGCAGGCTATGATATAGTTAATCTGCTCATAACTGTATGAAATAAGATAGCAACGCGTGAATTTAATTGTGGGTATTTCACCAGGGTTTTTTTTAGTAAGATTTCTTAAGTGAGTGAAGTCCTGCCTATTTTAACTTACTTGGCCTTCAGATTTCCCTCATTTACATGCATAATGTCAGAAACCTCAAATGAACCACCAGTAATAGGCTTTGGTGTGTTTTACCTGCTGGCCTGAACCCGTTTTATCCCACCAGAAACCTAAAGAGCAGCGTTGAAATACTTTTTTGCATAATTTTTTCTGATTTTTCTCTTTGGATTGAGGCATTGATGTTTTCTACACTTAAAGCAAACCAGTCATTTGCATACTGTCAGGTTTGAAATACACAGTTATTTGTAAAATCACACACTTGAGTGAGAAAAAAAAACGCTTATAGGCAATTACTTGACTACTTATGCTATAAAAAATATTCTAAAATAAATATATTGTAGAAATATTTTAAAATTTTGCCATTTGAGTTTTCTTACTTTCCTCTTTGGGGTTTAATTAAACACTCCTGTCTCCTTTTTAAAATGCTAACTATATTTTTTTAGCTTATAACAGAAAATGACAAAAACAGGTTGAAATTTTTTTAGCAACACTTCTTGGTACCTGCTTTAAACTCCACAACAAATCAACATGCAACAAATGATTGTTTCTGTTTTGAGTATTTATTTTAAATTTCAAAATGTAAAGGTTTATTGAACTCGAGTTCATTAATATGCAGAATTGGTTGATAACTTGGATTTTGGGTTGATATTTGCCCAATGGAAAATACAGAAGACACATTTCAATAAATGTGTTTTATTATTTTATTTTTTTCCCTGAAGTTTAAAGTTTACTTTCATTTTCAGACTTCCATTATTTACATTTTTTTATTAAGGCCCACTCTGATCCTCTTAATATCTATTGTAAAAGCGTTCCCAGTGGTCTTTTAATTATGATTATGCAGTTTTTAGCCAAAAAGGTCATCATTTTGTAGCATGGCAGTAGTTCATTAGAAATTCTGAGTTGTGGGCGGGACTGTTTTGAGTTAGTTTTGAGTCAAATTCCAGCTCAGACGAGGAAAACAAAGACATACAGTACATGGATCTAATCATCTACAAGCGCATTCATCAGAATGAAGCTGAGAATGAAACTAATGGCTTGCCATAATAACTTCTATGTCACCGTTACAAAATTTTTCCAATGGGATTTTTTCGTCTGCTCCTGATTCACAACAACATGAATAAAGATATACTAATATTAATTTTCTTTATATATGTCCTCCGTAATCAGAAAAATACAGCAAGAATATGTTATAAATACAAAAAAATGATGATTTTCATCACAGGGGACTTTAACATTCATATTTTTCCCCGCTCTACCAGTTTGAATGCTTTATAATCATGAGCCATTTCTGATTTGTTGTTTTTCCTGACAGAAATCTGCTTGTTGGCTTGTTAGGTCAAACACAAGATTTACTGAATTGATCTTGTTCTTGTTTTTGCAGCTGACATTTCAGCGCACAGTTCAATCTGATGTGTGGCTTTACTGTGAACGATGAGTGTTTCTTATTTCACTGATTTATCTCTCTGTCTGTTCCTTGGCTGTAAAAACCTGTTCCCTCATCCTCTGAGGCCGACACACAACTGAACACAGATAAAGCCCGCTCTCTGGATTTATCACTGCCAGTTTCCCTGGTGTGAACCACACCCTGCCTCCCCCCCTTAGTACCCCCGCTTCCCCCCTTTGGACCTGCCTCCGTGCTCTATATTGTCCTTTTATCTGACTCCCTTTCAGCTTCCAAATCTGTCACTCCGCCTGAAACGCACCATGGGAGGAGGAGGAGGATGATGTCCCCTTCATGTTGTGCCCAGGTTTGCCTCTTTGTGATCGCATGAAGTCCTAAAAAAAACATGGCAGGAAAAATATCATTACAAAGCAGGTGTCCTTCCATCTGTGTGGATCACAGTTACCTTTTTGTTCTCTCTCCTCCTGTGCTCAGACATCCGTGATGATACACACCAGTGTGGCTGTGTAGACTGAAAATGTGAAGAGGGGTTAAGAAAAATAACAGGGAAAGGACTGGGGAATAAGTGATTATTAAGAGGATGAAAAAGGAGAGTGAAACCATGCAAAAGAGGAGGAAAAAAAATCTCAGTAAAGTTCAAGCTCACCATTAAAAAGTGTTTGTTGCAGCAGAAGCCTCTCAGGTGAACAATCCCTTTAATGTTCATGTAAAAAAACCATGGCGGTCTCCTGTGGATCTTCTGGTGCAAACAGTAGCTGTTCATGATTGCAGACAGGAATCCTCTACCTCAGCAAAGATGGTGAAGGAAAGCTTGATTTGTCTTAAAATAAGCTAATTTCAGTGTTTCTCCTTTTAGAACAAGTCGTCAGTGTTTACTTTAATACCTGTGGGCCCACATTTTCATAAAGTAGAATTTATACCTAAGCTTTAAAGCACAAGTCATATTATTTCTTCTGTTCTCTGCAATTTTTTGACTATTAATCTGAATATATTTTTCCGAGAAATTTGGACTTGTTGCAAATTCAGTTTGCCACTTATATATGGATCAGGCATGTTAAAGATGAAAATCGTGTTTTTATGTTTTCATCATGTTCTTCTGGCCTTTTTCTGATGATTAAGTAAAAAAAGTTAAATTTTTTTTCAAATTGTGTTGAAAAATGTTGCTTAAAAGAGAGTGTATTTGTGACGTAGGTGGGTCACATGATCTCTTCTTTGTGGTGAGGGGAGGAGGGACGGGGTTGCTCTGCCCCAAAGGTCTCACATACAACTCAGAGATGAATTTCTCTTGAACTACTATCGCTCTGCAGAAACTATATGCTAGAAAACAATACAGGTCTGTTAATTTGGGGTAAAAACAGCATAATCATTATGAAAAAGAACAAAAAAACCCTGGGAATGCTTTTAAATAAGTAAAAAAAAAATAATCAGAGAGGGTCTTTAAAAAAAAACTCACGGAGTAAAACTAGATTATAACCAACCAAAGAATATATTTTATCTATTTATTTATTTTTTTTTTTATCCTTTTTTTAAATTAATAAAGCGTTTACCCTCTTTTGACACATTTTAAGCGAATCCTGACCACTAAACTGTTTATTCACATTAAAAAGTTGTAATGCAAGTGGCTACAACTCTGAAGTCTTGTGGAATTTCCGCTTCCGACTAAAGATGTTTGGCAATTTTAGTTTCCTGCTTATGATTTTCAGCTGCCATCTTGTCTGCAGTCAGATCCTCTTGGAGACAACAGCGAACAATTTACTGCATGATGTTCGTTCACCTTTCAGCGTATCTCATCAGCGGTTACCTCAGGTTTGATTCTCTTCTTGACACAACCCTGTACTCTATACAGGTTGGGGACCGGCACTCTGCCAGACTCTGGCCCCCCCTGTTAGTACATTAGGCAGTAGCGTGAGGGGTCTTGGCTAAGGACCCACACTGGAGTAAGCTCAACGTGCGCCGTGGAAAACGAACCCTGGTTTCTCCATTCACTGCATGATGAAAATGAGAAATTACCTGCTTGCATCCATAAAAGTGAAGATTTTATCCTTTACTTTAATGCGACAATTCTGTTATCTCACTTTTATATATCTGTTGAAATGAAGTCCTTGCATGACATGTGGAGTCCCAGCTTTCTCTTTAGATTTTTACCTGAAGTGTTTTCTGACAGCTTTACAAAACACACCAGATTTAAACAGATTTAAATGTATGGTCCAACATTCTGTTGTTGGGTTGTTCTTCATGTTGATGCATGTTTTAAGGTTGTTTAACTATCCCTACTGGTTTGACAGGAAAATCTAAGAGAGCTTAGGGGACATAATTTTGGAATAGACATCATCATCCTCACTGAGAGAAACAATGTAGAGACAAAAGAATATCACAAAAAACTTCACATATTGGCTCAAACATCTTGCATGACTTGATTTTTTTTTAATCTAATAGTTTAAATATTTATCCAAACCCAGATGTTGTTCCTGTAACTTCAGAGCATCATGCTTCACGTGGAGCTCTCCTTGGAGTCATCTCAAGACCCAGCGCAGATCCAGGTCACTCAGAGGGCGTCCAATGAGATTGCTCGTATGAAGGTCCACACCAGACCCCCCTGGCAGAACCAGGCAACATAACCGTGTATCATCGTAATCAGACAGACATCTGCACCGAGTGAATCTGCAGTTTCTAGATTCGTCTTTTTTTTTACCTCTAGTTTGACTGATAATTCATATTTCTGGCATGAGGCCAGTTGCTGCAAGCTCAATAATGTTCGTGTATTGTAAAAGATCAAATACTCAAAGTAAGTAATGAGAAACTTTCGCTGGCTCCGTCTTCCTGAAAGGTAATTTAAGGAAACGAGCAGAGCTTAGCCCTGCAGTCAGATGTAGGTATGTGTCAGCTCAGCCACGCGTGTGTTTGTGTGCCTGTTTGGGTATAACTGAATGCATAATTCTGTGTAATGCAGTGTAGCAGGCACCTGCTGGCGCTCTTTTATAGGATTGACCTCACAGACGCACTCTCTGTGCGCCTCGGGTTTAATGCACTCATTTTGTCTCTGGTAGTGAGATGAAAAAGCAGCATATGCTGTCTAAGCAGAGCAGTTTGTGCACACAGGTTCAGCCATGTTCTCCACCCATTCAATGACTGATCACAAATGTAATGTATAGTTCAAAATGTATTATTATAACCTCTTTTTTTTTTTTTTTTTTTTTTAAGAATACTGTTCAATTTCAAAGCTGCCATGCTGCATTGAGGCTCCCTATTAATAATAAAAGAACAATGTTAAGAATTAATGCAGTAAAAAAAAAAGAGTTACTTGTCTAACATGGCAAAACTGTCTGCCTGTGTGTCATTTTCAGTGAAATATGAACTACTATAATTAAATTTTTACAATTCAATTCATGCAGAAATGAAAAGCTTTTAGGAGACTAATGACCTGTCATAATAAACGACAGAAAATAAAATTGATCAAAACCCGTTGTCACTGTGGTACTTTTAAATTTCAGATACATTGAAGTCCCTTTTTAAATCTAATATTTAACACTTGAAACAAAATAAATCAAATAACGCAAGATTTTCCTATTGAAACTATACTAATGGAGGATAATGAACAGTAAGAGTCAACCAGATGACAGTGAATGTTAAAACCACCACAATTTCACATATTCGACTTGACAATAAAGTATTTATTGTTAGTTTTCATTAAAATTTGTATTACTCAAGTCATTTTTTTTTGTAAAACTAGAGCGAGTGTCTGCCACTCATGATTCCACTTACCAGCCAATAAAAAATAAACCCAACCAATGCACA
>NC_050520.1:19462281-19518053 GCF_002922805.2 Oryzias melastigma
AAAAAAAAAAAAAAAAAAAAAAACAGCTGGAGTTGCCAGAATTTCACCTTGAAAAACAAGGTGCTACTTTTGACTATATTAAAAAAATGTTTCCACAGTTCTTCTTTAGTAAATCTCCTGAATATTACTTGAAAAAATATAATGTAAATGTAAAATTATAGATAAATTTAATCTTAAGATCAGTTTTCCACAAGAATTTACAGTATAATTAATAGTTTTGACAGTTATGTGTATTATACTACAGTATTTTTTCGTTTTTTAAATATAACACTGGATTTTTTACAAATAAAAATATTAAATTTACATGTGATCACTGTTAAAAATAGTAGTAAGGACATTTACACGTCTTTAGCAGTACAGAATAGGGAGGGCAATTACCGTATTTTCCGGACTATAAGTCGCGGTTTTTTTCATAGATTGAATGTCCCTGCGACTTATACTCCAGTGCGACTTATATACGAATTTTTAACAAGACGAGATATGGACCGTAAGTCTAGAGTGCCCTCTTATGGTGATCTATGCAATTACTTTATTTACTTTATTTACTTTAGTTATTCAGACGTGACACAGAGGACGAAGAATTTAACGGATTTAGTTATATGGAGTGAGATTGCGTGCAATTAATTACAGTAAAGATACAAAGTTGATGAGTTCTTGAGGCTATAGTTAAATAAAACTGTTATGTTATATAAATGCTACACCTTTTCGTTTTTTTCATGATGCTAATATGTGAATATGTGTTGACACATATTCAGCCTGTTCTCTATTCGCTTATGAATGTTATAACTTACCTTCCAGGATGATGTAATATCGTTTTTTTCAACCAGTTTGTAAAATAAATTACTTGAAAAAAATGCGACTTATACTCCAGTGCGACTTATGTATGGTTTTTTCTTCTTCATTATGCATTTTTTGGCCCCTGCGACTTATACTCCGGTGCGACTTATAGTCCGAAAAATACGGTATTTTATTTGATACTTGTGTATTTTATGCAGAACAAATATGAAAAAAATTCTGGGACACTCATAACCTAAAGGAAGCTCCTGTTAATTAAACTGAAATTTTCTTTTTTTTTCAGGATTACAGACACTAACTGTTATGCTATTACAGTTTTATACTGAAAAAAATCACACAAACTTCAATACCCAGTAAGAAATGTCAATTTTTTGTTCTGTTTGAAAAGCAGAAGGTTTTATTTCTATTTAAAAAACACAAAAGCAAAAAAACAAAAACAAAAAAAAACATCAGACTAATGCTGCATTCACATCAAATGTGATTTATGCATCAAATTCACATTGACTGCCTCTGCTTGACACCTATCCAAAATGTGCTCATAGACTTGATGCCTCAGAGGCATGTGGGAGGAGCTACCACCAAATGTTCTTAGCCTCATCGCTACATGGAGTGGGGTCTGTGTATATCTCATTTACAATGCATGGAAGACACAGACAGTGATGTTGAGAGATCAGGTTTATTTATTTTGGAGAGCGCCACTAAAGCACCAGTAAACACGTCTCCATGTCTGGGTTTATGAGATCATTCAGAGATTGTACACAGAGCTTCACCTCTGCTGAAGAGCTGCATCTGAATGACAGGCCGCTTTCAGCGGGACCTTTGTGGTCCAGTTTGATGATTTGCTGTCCCACAGTAGTCTGAGGAGGGAAAACCTTTTTACTATTGACTTGGTGCAAATAAGAAAAATATGATAAAGTTTGGGTGGAGAACGATCAGCTTCACCCCTGACTTCACAGCATGACTGTATGGATGAGAAATTACTAAAGAATAAAAAATGACTCTTGTGCCCCATCGCCATTTTATGTATTTTAAATAGATATTAAAGGTAAAAATGTTTGTTTATTTTTGTTTTTTAAGGGAAAAAAGCAGTTGCAGTTGTACAAATCTGATCAACAATGTCAGACTTCTTGTGCTTCAGAAAAGGATGTAACTTTGGGACCAAAAACTACTGAATGTAGAACAACAAATTGGCAATACTGCCAGAAATACAGGATTTCACAGAGATCTATCAAAAAATGTTAACTTTCCAAAGCAGGGGTCACCAAAATGTTGCCCCCAAGGACCACACAAGGTGCCTGGAGGTCTCTTCTAAAAATAGCACAACTCACTTGTGAGCTGCGTCTAAAATTAAATTTTATTCTGTTGCTATTTTTTTTTCTTAATTACACTTGCATTTACACAAATTAAAAAAATTAAATGTCTTCAAAATTTGTTTATGATACATGAATTTATGATAACTTTAGGTGACCTCAGACCTACTCCAGTTCAAATATCACTAATTTTGTTAAAAATGCTGCAGATTTGGTCATTAGTTCAAAATGTGACAAGATTTGTTTAAAATATGTAAGTTGATTTTTCTTTAACATTTCACAATTGATAAACTTGGTACAACAACGTGAAAATGAGACATTTTTCCCATGAAATAAGTGATCATCTGAAAACTTAACAATTACTGAGGTTGAATTATTGATGCTGTGTATTGATATCTGTTTCTTAGCTTGTTGTCATTGTTAATTATGGTTTGGTCTTATCTTAGAGAAGTATCGTTAATTTTTATTAATGTATAACTACAGGAAAATTTCTTATTTTAAAATGGTAGCCCTTCATTTGGCTCAGTGCACATGAAGTAGCTCTCAGTTTAAAAAAGGTTGGTGACCCGTGTTCCAGAGTGAGCTGCTTTACAATGCAGGCCAAAATGTATGTTTAATAAGGAATTGACAGTTGCAGTGAGGTGTAATACTTCTACTTTTAGCAATAACTACAGGGGAACTTTTTCAAAATGAAAACTTGGTTTGAACAGCATTCTGTGTTTTAAAGTAAAAGCATTACACAATCCTGTATTCACATGTGTGCATGCCCACTGCAGCGTGATCAAGCACGAGTCTTCAGAGATACCAATACAAGAAACTCAGGAGTCCATCAGTTTTCACATGATGCAGCATGCAGAAATTAAGTAATACTGGAAACAAACAAAAACCAAAAAAATAAATAAATAAAAAAAGAAAACTGTACTATAAATGAGTGCCAAAAGGTAACAGTTGGATGTACATATCTTCCACAGTTCTGTTTCATTTGAATTTTTGATGTCCTGCAAGTCATTTTGAAGTTCCATTGTCTGTTGCTGTTGCCTTGAGTCACATGTTCAGTTCATCAGAGAAGGTTCAGCTCTCTCTGACGCTGGAAAAATCTTTATGCAACCCATTCTCCATGTGCTAAACAAATACTTCCTGACATTTTAAAGGGCCATACCATGCTTTCAGAGTCTTTCAGAGTAAAGCATATCATATATATGATCATATATTACCTTTGGCACACTGAAGAACAAAATATTTGGGAAATATTAGTTTTTTGTTTGTTTGTTTTTTTTCCTACTTGGAAGTAAGACGCCTCGATCTGTGAGGCTCCACCTTACGCTGCTTGTGGGTGCCGCCCATTTTCTGACCTAATCCTAAAGCCGGCCTTGGCAACATTTCTGCGTTTTCCCCACAAAAACAAACAACTTTCCAACATTTGTAAAGATGGAAGTGCAAAGTGTATATCTGCTTTTAGTTTCCCTGGCCATCGCTACACTAGTTGTAGCGGCTGAGCTGCCTGAAAGGCAAAGCTAGCGGCTAAGGAACACACACTGAGTGGCAAAGTTAGCCACTGATAACTGCCAGTTGAGGGGCAAAGTTAGTGGCTAGCTTCACAGAAGAACGGGTGTTTTTTAAGCCTGAGGGCAGTTCTGGCAGTGTGAACTCTTCTTGAAACATGTCTGTTCTCATTCTGTGACATCAGCTCGGGAGAATCTGCTCATTTTTGTGGGTATGAGAGGGGCTGGTGCTCATTGCGCAGGTTTTTGAGGAATGTTCAAAAATGCATGAACTGATCAAAATACAGTGAGTAATGAACATTATAACACACTGAAAAGCTCTAAAAGTTGATTTATGATATAGGCGCCTTAAACAGTAAAATCAGAATAGAGCCCCTTTCAGTAAAACTGCATTACTATATTGTTGTGAGCATTAACAGTACATAAAAGCCATTATACGTTTGATCATTATGATGACTTATCCAAAGTGAAAACACTTTAATGAGAATTCGCAGTGACCATATAGCTCACGGCCGCTCTTTACACCAATAACTGCAATTAAAAATTCCATTATGGGAAGAAAAATATAATTAGTTGTTGAAATATAGTGACATTTTTATTAATTTCACAGAGTTTCTTGCAGCCGCTTGAAAAGGGCAAACGATAAATATGACCTTGGTGCTTGATGTGAAATTTGTGAGAATATTTCAAAAATAAGGGTGAAACCCAATTTGTCTGACTAGTTTTAATGTGTGTAGCCTATTTGTGTGACAATACTCCTTATATAAGCTGGTTTCACACGTTCCTTTCCTCATGTTCTCCTCTGTTAGTCTGCTTTTCTTAATCTTTCCTTTTTCTTTTTGACTTGAATTCTTTCAAGCTCACAGATAGCACGGCTGTCTTTTTTTTTTTCAAAAGACTTTAAAGGAAACAAAGGACAGAGTACAACATGGTGGGAAAGTGATAAAAAAAAGCAAGAGCAAAGTAAAGTTTCACACTTGTGTTGCCCCTCCCAAATAGACATGAAAGTTTGCCGAGGGACTTTTATTTTGGTATTCCAGTTTTTTACATTATTTTTCCCTATTTAACCCAACCCTTACTCCAACTGTCGCCAGTTCAAGCCTAATCCTAACCTTAACCTGACCTTCTTTCATGTCTAAATACCAGAATCTCACCTTGAGCTTATAAACTGCATTCCTGTGCACTTAGACTGGTCAAATGTCCCTTCAAAGCCTTCTGGTCCCCATCACACACACACATATGCAGACTCATTCAGTCTTCCTTATACTGTGGCTGACTCTCTTTGCTTCATGTTTGAAAAAGCTTTTATTCCACATATTCTCTTCGCTCTCATGAATAACACATGAGCATCAACGGCAAACTCTTATCTATTCTGCTCCCTCTGACTTGCTTAAACACGCACACACATGCGCGCGCACACACAGACCCTTTTAAACAGTTCCACTCACAGATGGCCAGGTCCAGGTCATTTCCTCAGTGGAAGGAGGATAACTGGATTTGTACGAGTCTGTTGTTCTGTTTATGGACAGAAACAGAAAAAATGTGTGTCCCTGCTGGTGTGTGCGTGGTACCGAGAAGATGTGTGGCTGTTCAGTAAAAGCACTAATTATGAAAAGCATATCAGTCCACTTGTGACGGTATAACATTTAAATAATGTGTTTATCAGATTATGCCATTACAGAGCTCTGTGTTTTGCTGCAGAGGCATAATAGCATGATTTCTCATTTCTGTCACCGTGAGAGGTTACCATTTTTTTTTTTCCCTCTGTGTGTACCAATTCGTCTGTGAGCATTACGTTGCTCCTTGGAAAAAGCCATTTCCCATCCGACCTGATAGATTTCCGCTGATACTGCCGGCTCTGTTTAAAACCTCCGACGTGTCACAGAGAACAAAATTTATCGAGATGAGAAAAATAATGCTCCAAATGCCTTCAGCTCAGAGTGATGAACAGTCTCATAAAGTTCCTATATAAAACACAATTGAAGCTATAAAGAGGGTGTTTGCCTGTGGTCACTGTGCTTTCTTTCTTTCTAACAAATGTTATCCAGGACAAAATTTACTGTCACAAAATGATTATATGGTGTCTTTTTTATAATAATAATAATTCTTAGCAGCTGGGATGGTAACATTTGAAGTGAAATAGCACTTGGGGATCCAGCTCTCTCTGTAGCAGTAAATGTTGCATGAAAATGAGCAATCTGGCCTTTTTACCTGCAGCCTCAAATGATCTAGTCTAAAGTTTACCAACTCATTTCATGCTTTTATTAATCAGCTGTTAGTCAAATTACAGCTTTACTGTAAAATGATGATCCATCATCAGGCAGAGACACAAACACACCAAGGGCTGCTGGGAATTTTTATAATTAAAACTGGGAGGGAGCCATGCTGTGAAAGGCTAATGCAGACATCATAAAGCCGCTGCTTAATATCGTGTAATTACAAGGGTGGACGCGCGGTTATCACACGGCTTCTTTGTTATCCGTATGAAATGGTTCAAAAATAATGGAGCAAATGTGATGCCGGATGTGTTGTGTGCCAGGTGGGGACGGGGTTAGTCAAATTCAAATTGATTGTTTTTTGCACCCTGAGCACCTGCTTACACACCATCACACGCTGAAGTGCCGGGCAAATTCCCAGTACTGCGTCTGAACGCATACGCTGTGTTTGGAGAGGCACAGAGCTCTTTTCATATGGAGATGCGTTTGAAGAGTCCGGGCTTTCGACCTGTGATTGCCTGTCTGGAGAAGGGTTACACCCACATCTGTCCCCACTGTCTGTCATAGTATCCCCCATCATTTCCTTTTTCTGTTATATGTTCTCTTCTGTCTTACAGAAAGTCTTAATAATGCATGAGGAGTTTAACAAGTAGTGAAGCTGTCATAACTGTACAACTTAATGACTCGCTATGCAACCACTGACAAGAAAAAAGTATCTTCAAATGATAATGTATGTTGCAGTCTTTTCTCTCGTCTGCTGGCAGATAAATGTGATAGGGATGGTAATGGGGGTTCATTTTTTGACTGCCACGGGAGTTCCATGATTGTGTATTTCTGCTAATTGTATGCATTTGCCAAGCTTGATTGTCAGTCTGGCATGTGCTCACCTTTGTCTGGAGGAGCAGCGGAGCGGTGGGAGGGAAAAGGAGTCGCTCACAGGAGGAGAGCAGCGGGAGGATGAGTGATGAAGATTTGGAGGAGGAAGAAGAGGAAACGGGAGGCTCTGATCAGGCTTTTGTCAGAGACGAGCGTGTCTGCGTGCTGCCGAGACAGACAGGATGAGGTGGGAGGGAAACTTTGCCGCGACAATAGATCTGTTGCTTAGCAGGTGCAGTCTGACCTGCCAGGCTCCCTGCCTCCTGCCTCTTTTTGGATTTTCCATTCCATCTTTCTTCTCAGTCACACAAAGCCTGTTTTTACTGATGTCAGATAGAACAAAGATGCACAATAACACACTCAAGGGTTGTACAGTTATCCTTTTTTTAACCTTGACGACATGGTTTAATTTCGATTTCTCATACAAGAACAAAAGATAACATTTGTAACACCACTAAACTCAGTATAGGTGTCTGCCCTTCACCTTTTACCCTTCTCCTCCCACCAGAAAGTGCACAAAGATTGGTCATTGATCTTCCTTTTCTTCCCTGCTTGGGCAATTATCTACCTAATTATTCACAATCCATCTTCAGCTCAGTGTAGGCCATCAAGGGGGGAAAGAGTCGAGTCTGTGAGTGTGGGATTGTGTGTGTGTAACTGTCAAACAACGAGACATAAATTGTTTTCCTAATTGCTGCAAAAAGACGGGAAGCCCGCTCTGGAGGACATGTGCCTGCACCCTGCGCTCAGCACCCCCGCAGTGTAAATCAGGTAGCGCTGCGTGGCCCGGCCTCCCTGCCTGACAAGTAGACACTCTCCCCGCCACCGACACAAGACCACCACATGGACAATATGTCAGGCCTGTCATATTTAGAGCGCCATTAAGGAAGAGTCAGCAGCCCGGCTCCTATTAATGATGTCACGGTGGACAGTGTGTTGTATTAATGATGTCACAGCGAGGAGCGGGGTACAGCAGCGGGCATTCATCAGCATCTGGGCATGTGGTGTTGTGTATGTGGAGCAGAAGGGAGTGGGGTTTAGTGCAACGCTTCACTTGTAACACGGTCCGACCTTCGTGCCTCAGAATGAACAAAGGGAGGTGGGAGGAGGAAGAGGGACAGAGAGGTGGAACATCTCTTTGTCATCTCTCCTCTCTGGTGGTTTTCCTTGCAGCCTTCACACTTTTGTTGGCACCGCCCCACTTTGTTTGGACGAATCGCAACCATTGTCCTCGGCTTTTAGAGGCACTTCATGTCTATACGGACTCAGACAGCAGAACAACTGTGAACATCCGGCTGTCCTACATGGGTCACAGCGTGGAGGGAAGCAGACAAATAGCACACTTTAACAGAGGAAAAGAAATGTTTAAGTTTGCTGTACTTGAAAAGGTAAAATAAAAGACCATCATTACTAGTAAATTGTCTTGAAAGAACAACTTATCAAGATATTTTAGCATGCTATTCACACTATCACTATCCAACACTAGCTCATGTACAGTTAGAAGAGGTTTGATGGAAGACATTGTGAGTTTTGCTCTTTTTTTTTTGTTTTCTATTTCTATATATGAAGAACTTGGTGTCATGCAATTCTGGTTGGGCACAAACAGTAATTATTAATTTTTCCCTCGTGATCACTTTCAAACTTTCAAATGGTTGGTAGTTCAGTGTATTGAAAGGGATGCCAACCATAAGTCACTACCGTTGACACATATAGAGATGGATAAAGCAAGGCTGTGATGTCACCCACAGAAAATGCCATACGCAATGAAGTAAATTCCATTTTTCCGCGACACAGGCGTCGCCACTTTGGGAGCAGATGACTGGTCCAAGAGCAGCAGTGATTGGTCCAAGTTGGTCATTTCTATGGCAACCACTCTCGCTAATCAGGAGTGAGTTTTTTGGAAAGCCACACCCCTTCCACAGCGGGCGCCACATTTTCTTACTGAGGCATTTGATTGGCCAGTTTATAACTTGAATAACTTGTGATGAAGAAAATATATTATGAAATTAGCAAGAACATGTTAACAAGTGACACCAGAGCAAGAATGGTTATTCTGACAAACAGAATGACTGAGTAATTAATCGCTGTTCATTTTCCGATAGAAGTCTGAGGGGTTTTGGCTTTTTGTGACCAGCTTTACTTCTAATTTGGATCGCGAGGGGGTATACTTTCATTACATAGAGCGCACAAATGAGCTTAAAACTTGAAAAGATACGCATGAATGCAAGAGTTTTGAATGGGGAAGCCTGAAACACACATATATTTGTGTTTGGATAGATTTTTCAGTGAAAGCTGTTGCTCAAACGCCTCTATCAGAGCCCAGTGTGAATGTTAGTGACTAGATTTTTTTGATAGTTGTAGTAGTATTTTTCTTATCCCATTAGCAGATACTTTTTTTTGCTTATTTAAAGTTTTTTTTTTTTTTTAATTTTAGGGATTTCTGTTTTTTACTGACTTATAAAAGCAAAACCAGCATATGTAGTGTCTTTGAGTTTTTTATATATTTATTGTGGTTTTGTTCTTTTATAGTAAATCTTAGCCATACAATGATTTATTTTCCTTTTGAAGACATAAACAAGTCTGGCTTTTAACCTTTGCAAGGTTTCATGTCCAGCAAATTAGTTTAAGTCAATACAAAGACCTGTAAGCACAAAAAAAAACCCTACAAATTTGTGTATTTTCAAGAGATGCTGACTTTACAGTTCTGCATCCCACTGAGGTTGGATGACTGAAGGCAAATTTAATTTACGGGGATGGACACCTTGGTGGTTGATAAAGGTCAGAGAGCCGGACCAGTCTTGTTCCTTTTTTTTAAAGGATACAACAATAAATTTAGACACAAAGCTCCTCACTCTCTTCTTTTAGGATTTTTTTTCTACAAATGTGACAAATTAAAGAATACATGAAGTAATTTGTTTCAGGTTAATATGCTCAACGGTGTGTGTGGTTAAAACAAAAGAATGCTCCTCCATCTGCGTGCTCAGTCAGTGCCTTTGAGGCGAACTGTGGCCCTGAGTCCCTGCTGCCAGCAAAATTAGCATTTGGAAAACATTGTGTCTTTGAGAGTGTCCCTTGCATCTCAGAATAATAATGCGTTTTAACCTGCTCCTCGTGTCTTCCTCTTTTTTGTTCTGTTCAGCTTGCAGCTTTGTTGGACTCTGTGAAGTCAAGAGGTATTGTAAACATTTTGTTTCTACTTGTTCTCTAATGAATCAAGCCCATCTGGTCTTTGCATGTTATTGTTGGAGCATACAGCCAAGTTGGGCTGGAACTATGTGCCTCCCATGCTGCTAATTCTGAGTACAAATCAAGCACGATCACACAGTCAATACACAATTTTGTCAACTCAATAAATATAAAACTAACAGCATCTCAACCTCGCTTTTCTGCCTTTTCCAGACAAAACCACAACAGAGGCAGAGAACCACATGTTTTCTTACATCTGCTCTCTGGAAAAGCCTGTAAAATTGGCATTTGTCTCTGCAGAACATCTCATACAGTCTTCTTTGTTAAAGCACAGCTGCAAATGTGTAATATAAATGCATTTGTGCTTGACAGCTGAGCCCATGTGGAGGACTCTTCAATGAGATGCATTAAAATTATTTGGCATGCACGGGTCTGAAGCAGCTCTTCAAACAGTCCCTAACCCAGCAGAAATCAGGCAGCGAGGGCTCTTGTAAAAAGGTATGTTTGTGTATTAGCACAGGGAACCTGCGTGGTGATGCAATTTCCACAAGTGTCGACTCAAGAGCGCAGACAGATTTTCAGGTAATTATGTCTCTTGTTTGTCAATGTAACAACCAGACAGACACACAAAAAGGGTTTTCCTGTCAGGGCATTGTTTTAACCTCCTTTGTAGTGAAGAACAGGCCGACATTACATGATTGTGACTCATTTTTAAACTGTCTAAAGCAAAAAAATATGCAGACACGTTATCTTTAAAGCACTCTTTTTCTCTGTGACCTGCAGAGATGATATGTGCTGCACAGAATTTGAAACTTTGGCTGTGCTTTTAACTAGTTAGCACCTGGGGCGTTTTTGTAGCTTGTTAGCAAGAATTAGAGAATATTTGAAGCATAATCATGAAACATAGAAGCTTTTAAGTTGGATCTAGAGCACATCAGAAGATTGATACATCTTTTTATTACTGACTTAAAAAAAAAAAAACTACAGTTACGCATTATACCTAAACATAACATGAAGTTATGAAGGAAAAACAACAGAAATCCACCTGATTTCTTGTTAAATAAACATGAAAGCACACATGAATGAAATGGATGATGTTCCAAATGTTTGTATAGTTGATGCAAGGAAGCAGACATGAGTGGGACATACTTCCTTTGTTATAGCAAAGATATTGTCTCCTTAATAGTTAAGCCAACACATGCTTCGTGCCATTTACTTTCAGATTAACATATGATAGCCTGCATTGTTTTTCTGCGGCTCTTTGTGATTTATACAACATATTTATGGGGAAACATACATAAAGCCACCCCGCGGCCATCTAAATGCACGTTTTCAGCAAATACAGCAGGTGACCGTGGAGGTTTTAAGAAAAAGTACAAATTTTACGATTTTTTTTGGCATCGGTCATTGGCCACCCAGGCACATATTTGGAGGTTGCTGTTGGCAGATCAGAGACAGGCGGTTGGCAGGAAGGCAGCAGCACAATAATTGGCCAACAGGAGGGTCTCAAAGGTCCCCCAAATCTCCTGATAATTGGGTGATTTCAGACTGCCACCATCCAGTTGTTAGAAATCATACAGTAGCAGCACGTGAACTCGACGAGGGCTGTCAACGTGGGCTTGGGGCCCAGCGATGACCAGACCAATCCCTGGGTTTAAATGGGAAGACGGCATTGATGCTGCACAAAACTCAGAAAAACTCCCAGACCTCCATAATGACAAATTGCGGTTGATGCTGAGAAGAATACAAAGACAGAGCAATGTCTTTCTTTGGAGATATTTTGTCTAAAAATGTTTTAATTTGCAAAATGACAAGATTATAATGTGTGTGAATGACCAATGGTGCAGAATGGTCCACTTTTTACATACCTTACGGCTGCTGTCCGGAGACATTTACACATCGTCCAGTCAGAGCTGCCACCATCCTGTGGTCGCTCAGCTTTTGCCAAATTTTGTCATCCCCAATGCCTGACTACTGACCAACATATATATAACAAGATAAAAGGCAAAGTAATAATGAACAAAAACATCACAGTTACATACAATAAGACAGTACAGTGGTTACAGAAGTCTGATCTAAATGATGCAATAAGGATTTCCATTTTTTGTCACATCTCTCCGATTCAGTCCTAATCGAGTAAGCCAATGTCTCCGTTATGTAGATATCCTGAACGATATTTACCCAGTCATTAACGGTAGAAACAACATCAGTAAGCCATCTTCTTTTAATACTCTTTTTTTTCCATCAACCAGAATATCATACATGCACTTTTTCTTACAATCTACAAGGTTAGCTGGTCTTTTCCCAACACAGAGGCCCTCGAACGTGTGTGGCAAGACGATAGACACTACTTTTTCCATATTTTTCCTAAGTTGAAGCTAAAACAATGAAACTTTTGGCAGGCAACATAAAATCTTAAAGATTCTGCTGGTGCCTCTCCATCGCGTGGTGGCAGTTGTATTTGGGACTGTAGCATTAGATTGTTGCAATTTCAGACCTAAAACAGGACACTACCTGAACAAATCATATTTCAGTCTTATTCTGCCAATGATTACAAATCAGCTATTTAACAAGAATGTTTTTGACATTTAAGGAAAAAGTCAAAGGTGGTTGCATTTTATGATAAATCTCTTAGATTTTTAAGTTTCATTAAAAAATGGGATTTGACTTTTTTTTGTTGGATGCACTAGTTTGAACATGAACTAACAATTTAGTAGGATAAAGGAAAAACTAAATGTTGTAAAGATGCAAAATTTAGATTTTTGTTGGTTCCAAACCACACATGCAATCTAAATAACCCAACGGTGGAAGAGAGAGAAAACCCAGAATCTGATATCAGTAAACGTAACAACAAATTACAGTCTCCCTTGTCATGCTGGTGTGTTTACTTGCATGCCGATCATTAGGAGAGTGCATTAAAGGGTTTTTTATCTTTGTTTTCTGGAACTGACCTCATTGGCCTATCTTGTCTCTTACTGTTATGCAGTCCTATAGTGGAGGACACACAGCAAGTACTCACATACCAAAATGCTTAGATTCTTATGGTTCTGCCGGCAAGTCGCCCATCTGGAACTAAAGATAAGTCCATACCAGCCTGTGCTGCAGTGTGTAATAGTGTGTGTGTGCACACATGTAAAGCTAAGTCATTTGTTCCCTCCACTCCTCCCCTCTTTCTCCCTCTGTCTGCTGGTGTTAAGAGGACAAAATGTGTTGCTGAGCGCTGGACTCCAGCATCTGTTCAGAAATGTGTGTGTATGTTCAGTCAGGGATAGCTATGGGAAAGGATTAGGCCAGATTTAAACTGGCTTTGTTTGATATGCAACGCAACGGCTGCTCCGGATGGGAAACCACCTACCTCCAACTCAGAAACACACACCACTGACAAAAGACCACAAAGACATAGGAGAGCTATGAGTAGGTATTGAAGCTGTGACCTTTTATTATCATAGAGGAAAAAGTCGCGCTCTGTGCATGTGTGTGTGTGTGCACAGGTTCTGTTGGAGGCTTCAGGACCTTGGCTGTGATAATTGGGACCGATGGAGCTGAAAGTGAGGGATGAACCAGGGGATAAAGGATGGATAAAGGAAAGGATGGAATGGTGCACGTTGCCCCGAGAGCTCCTCACTGATTGGCTCAGCTTCACTGCTTGTGTGTGCTGTTGTGTATTTGTGTTTACACACACCTCGCAGATGTGAAAATCTTGGCTATTTCCTCAGTGGACTAATTAGTGGAAATAAATCTGGTCCTATCATTTTGGCCTCCTTCTGCTAAATAGTTTGTGGTCATTTTAACCCGTTTAAGCCGGTGTGAATGTGCGTTGGCTGTATCTCTTTCTATGTGTGAGTCAGATTAAATTTAGCAGCTTTGTAGGCATTTCGATTCATTTGAGTAAAGTCATTGAAGTGATCCTAATTCTGCTGTGTTGCACACAAAGATAAAAAGCTGAAATGCAACCTTCCATTCAGTACATGCAAATGAATTCCCTCCATGCTCCTCCTAGAGATTCTGCCAACAGAACATTTTACTCTACAAGCTTAAAGGATCAGACGGGCAGAAATACGAAGCTAATAGAGAAAACAAATAGGCTAAGCGCTCTTTCACACAAAGCCGTTTTAGGTCGTCGAAATTTTTAGGGAAATCTCATCTGAACTCAAAAAAGCTGGACTGTTATGACAAAAACTAAGAGAAGTAAACCAAGAAAAAAGTTGGAGGTGGGACTAGCCTATATAGCCCCGCCCATTTTCACCATTTTTTTCAGGAATTCCCAAAAGAATGTTAAAATAAAGACAGTTTTTGAAGACTAAACTTAGTTTACTGCCAAAGGTTTTCTTTAGTTCTGGCTTGGATTGATTGAAGTAGAATCATTCACATTATTTTACTAAATAAAAGCTCTTTGTTATCATTTAACCAATACTAATCTGTAATCACCTTTTGTTATTAAAAATGGTGCAGGTCTCAATCATAACAATATTTTACTCAATACCTCAAGAATAGTGGCCTAAAAAGATTTTTTTCTTGTCTCTCTGGGTTCTTTTTTTTACTTCAATCAGTAAAACCTGAAAAAAAAGTATTTTTAAAGTAGTATAGCCATCTGCTTTTGAACGTGTGTGCAAGTCAAATGAAGACAAGATCCATGTTTAAAACATTGTTGTTTTCACCACTGTGCCCTGGGGAGCCGCCATGGCACAGAGGTAGAGCGGTCATCCTCTGATTGGAAGATCCCAGGCTCAGTTCCATCTCTGCTTGTCCATGTGTCGCCATCTCTGTGGGCGAGACACTGAGCCCCACTCTGTACCCTGTGGCCTGCATGACAACTCTGCCGCCAGCGGTGTATTAATGTGCGACTGTAAAGCATGTTGGCCCAAAAAAAGCATTTTTGTTATTTAAAAAGTTCCTGTTTTGACTTCAGTATTTTCTGCATCATTTTAGAGTACTGGTTTTGTGCTGATCTAAAATGCAGAACTGTATTCAACAATTAATAGCTTTTCTGACCTGAATGTTCTGAAGGTCAATACCAGCACAATGCGTGAAATGGATTTTCTTTTTTATGCTTTTTTTCTTTTTTATCCCCATCTGTGAGTTTTGTATCAACTGAAATGCTCGGATATACTGTACTAGTCCTGGATATGAAGCCAACCATGAAATTCAAGTTCCTAAAATGACTAATTTAAGCAGATTTTATTCAGAGTGAGCTATTTTGATTTAACTGGAGTTAAAATTTGTGAAAATTTGTGTGTATACAAATGGGTAGAGTCAACATAACACTTACCGTACTTTGTCTTGTTTAACCATCCATTTGATTTGATTGATTGATTGATTTACCTAAATAAAAGACATAAGAATACAAGCAAAATAAAAATACAGAAAAGTAAAATCATGTGATGGTGTTTTAGAGAAACCCATCTGGGATTATTTTAGATAGAAACACACCTCTGTTGGAAAATAAAGTAAAATACAGTAAGTAAACAAATTGTGAACTAGACTGAAAAATCTGAAAGAGAAAATTAAATCAAATCAAATTGATTTTGAGCTAATAAAATTTTTAAACATCTTCTTTTTTTTTTAACAAAATCAAACAGCATTTTTATTCCCTGAAATCAAAATCTTTTTTAGGTTATTTTTTGACTGAATCTTGCTATCAAGAACTTAAACTCGTAACAGAAAGAAAACTAAACTTTTGACTTATGGATAGGAGGGAGGTGGAATGACTGCCCTTGTCTGGCACCATAAGAGTGAAGTTGATTTTTTTTTAATGAAATACTTTTGTAAATTGTTGCCCTGATTAATCAATACAGAAAATGTAAATATCTGATGAATATTGATATTATAAATGTTTAACAACTGTAATTTTGAAAAGAGTGGTCACTGGGTGCATCATATACAGAATTTGTGGCCAAACAAACAAATACTTTTGTAAGAGGACGATTTTGTTCAGATAAGTAGGACAAATACTTGCCCAAACAATATTGTAATAAAAGAGATATGGATAAATTAGGGAATAGTCCAATGATAAAAAATCAGAAATTTGTACATAATCTTTTATTCTTCTAATGATGTCCAGAGATTGTGTCATTGTATTGCAGACTACACCAATGTGTTTTTTCTAAAGGAGTTTGTTTTCCCGCCAATGGTTGAAACTTCATCAAGTTTTTCGTTTTGATTGCAAATTCTAATTAAATTATGTTTTTTTCCTGCCTGAGAATACCATAAAATTATCCTTTTTTTTTTAAGATAATTTGTTTGCTTGAAACCAGGTAGAGTATTCTTTTAGATCCTTGTTTGGTTTTTCTACAACTGCTTTTAGATCCTTGTAAGAAATCAAAAGATTCGTTTCATCTGCAAATAAAATGGGAAATGTAGATTTACCAACACATGAAAAAACATTTACATAAATCAGAAACAACAAAGGCCCTAAAATAGAGCCCTGAGGTACACCGCATTTCATTCTATCTCATTTTGAGTTGTAGTCATTCATTCTCACATATTTTGCTCTATTTTCCGCATAATTTAAACGCCATTTATGCATTTATATAATTTGTTCAACAATATTCCATGATGCACAGAATCAAATTTTTAAAAGGGGTTTTGAGGTTAACTTTCTATTTGCTTAGTGATCAGAATCTAATGGATATCCGAGATCCTTTGCCTAGTGAGTGCATGTTATAGTTGCAAGTGCTGTGTTTTCCAGTTAAAGGCTAGATCAAATGCATGCTAAAAAAGACTAAATCAAATAATCTTGGTGAAACTCTGTGGTAGAAAGAGAAAAGGACTAACATTGGACTTCCTCTCCATTTGTGTACAGAAGTTCAAAGATAGATGAGGCCAGCTTTTTTTGCACAACTCACGGGTGTCTAAATGCTACTTTTAGGGTAAATAATTCATCTTCATCATCTGGATGAATATCTGTGTGTGTACACACATGAATGTGCATGAAGAAGTAAAACTGCATTCATATCACAGACAGACAGGTCTGGCATGGCGCTTTTATAATTCACTAGCTTCTGAACTCTGTGGGACCCCCTCACTCTTCGACTGTCTACATGTGTGTGTTTGAGGATGTGTAAACTTGGTGGTTTGTGTTTAGCGTGGCATGTAGGAGTTTCATTTTCTGCATCTGTTAGGGTGAAAAAGAGGACAAAGCAGTGAGACATGCAATATTCCCCTTTCCATAACCCTGAGGCACAAACACGCACACATGTACACACATGCACATACACACCAACACTGAGGCATTTCCATATCTTCTGGGGATATTATTTTAACGTACATTCATTTCCTGGAAACTCACATACCTTTTTGTCTTTAACATTAAATTCATTAATGTATAACTAATAGTTTTGGTCTCTCAAAGACAAATATTAGTTGATATATGCAACAACAATCTGTTCACAGAGCACTGTGTCCAAGCAGGTCAACAAAAAGTCTAATGGAAGGGCAAGATGTGGCAGGAGAATATACATGCTGATTTCATCTTCCAGCAGGATCTGCTTACATTGAAGATGGGCAAATAATTGGGAAAGTACTTTAGTACGATTGAGTTTGATTTGAAAAAAAACCTGAGAATTAAATGAAAATTTTTCCAAAGTATTCTAATTTTCTAAAATGGTATTTTTATGGGTTTTATGAGCTCCGATTTATGTTGTCAATGAATCTATTTTCTATGAAAAGCATTTTTAATGAAAAAAATGGAAATTAATACATTTCTCCATGATATTCAAAATTTTTGTAAATGGTCTTTTGAGTATTTTTATCCGAATATCATATTTGTAATGCAACAATGCTGCTCATTCTCAATGAAAAGACCTTTACTGTTTCCGTACTATCAGTTCCTTAATTTGACTTTTATGTTGAAGCCTCAACAAAATGTCTTACAGAGAGTGTACTAAACAGAAAACTACACCCTGACCTTTCTATTTTTGTACATTGCCCTTTTTTTAAAATTTCCTCCCACTCTTCCATAGAGATGGCAATCAACATTAATCAAAACCGACAATCTACTTTTATCTACTGGTTTGACAAATGATCTCTCACCTTGTCTACCAATGAAACTCCCAACAAATGCCGGGGCACCTGGGTATTTCTGCAGACGACAGGACTTTGATGTGAACTGCACACCTGAGACAAACATAACAAAGAGAAAAAGTTCACATGCCAACACCTCCAGGTCTCATTGGTTCGCTGGCCACCTTACAGGCACTCAACATTTGAGACTCACAAAATTGTGATTTGTTTGTTGCGTGATCGATAAAGTTGGCCGTTATGGAATCATCCACCTGTATTTTCTGGAGCTTCTCACATAACACCACAAGGCTGAATTGTGTTAAAGTCACTTGGAGAAAAACAGAGAATATGATCCTTCCACTGCTTCCACTCTGTCCAGAGGAAAGTGTGCAGAAAATATCCAGATATTTTTACACAACAAACAATGCAAAGCAAACAAAACAGTAACAAATGTCTACTTTGACATAATTAACACTTCTACGTAAATAAAAAAGCAAAAACTTGTAGTTTAAAACATGTATGTGTAATTGTGTGTATAAAGTAGGTTGTTTTCATCCCCTCAAAACAAGAAGGTTGTCTAAAACCATCACAAATGAAACCTCAAACAACAGCAGTAATTCTAAAACCGCCTGCAGTCTGGTAATTGCAGTCAACCTGCGAAGTGTTAAATGTAAAGTGGAGCGCGGAAACGAATTTGGTGGTAATCGTTCTGAATGCATCTGTACAAAAGTGGTTTTATTTGTTTGCCGTTTGTTCTGTGACTGGTCACAGTGTGTGCTTTGTTTTCCCTCTTTACCCCCCAAAAAACTGCAGCTCCACCTTACTTTGGTTAACAAGGCGTAAAGTGTAATGCTCAAATCTCATGTTAGTAAATTGTTAAAACAATCATAGCTCAGTTGAAAAGAATTATTGAATTTTTTCCAAGTGGAAAGTTTGGGTTTGTATCATGTTTTGTTTTTCAAATGGAAAAGCAAAAAAAGAATTCATAGCAAAGAAACCACACTAACAATTGTAATAAAAAACAAATAAGAAAAGCTTGTGTTGCAGGAAAACAAAGCCCACATAAGTGACCGTCCCTCCACAACAGAATGAAACGCTGCTTTTAGACTATTATATTATGTGGTGCTGGACGTGTAGAAATGTAGACATTTCAGTCGTAGGTTCTTGTCACGTTCTGTTTTCAGGATTTGGGTTTTCCCCACGTCAGTCACACCAGATCATCCACAGCTGCTTTCATTTAAACTAATCATCCTCAGTGTGTTCACTCGTCTGGTTTTTGTTCATCCTTGTGAGGTCATCTGCTTTTTCTTTTTTAACTAAAGTTATTGTAAAGTTGTGAATTAATATTTTCTAAAGATAAAAATTCACATTTTTTCTGAGTATGATTTGCAATAGTTTCAATAGCTGGAATTCAGAACCCTGATGGCAGTGGACCACGATGTGTCAAGGAGATCTCAAGGGTACAACAGCAGAGCTACATTCACACCTTAAAAAACAGCATTTGAAAAGCTTCTTGAGTCAGCTTGTCGTTGCAATTGTCCCATATGTGCAGTAAGGAAGGGGTCACAACAAAGTTTTGGATTACTTGCCCTGCTAGAGACAGCAACATTGTTCCTCATTTGTATACAGTATTAATATCAGGTAGCAGTGGATGCAGTTTGTTTTTTGTCTCACACAGAAACACAACTGTAAACACCTTACTGAGGTTACTTCGAGCAGACATCTTTGAACAGTGAAAAACAGAAAACAGAAAAATGTAATGAACACATTTAAACATTTTTAAACAGTTTTTTTTTATTTTTATGTTGGGATATTTCCCTAAATGTATATGTGTTTTAGTTCACGAAAATTATGGCGAGTCACACCTCAAAACAGCTGAAAAATGAAAGACAGTCATCGGGTTGTATGTGAGACGTGAACCAATCAGCCAGTGGAGATGGAGCATCAACTGCTGCATCTTGAATTAAATATAAGGACAAAAATTTATATCAGTTTTGAACTAAATCATACATTAATTTGCTTAAAGATGTACATAACTTATGATAGGATGAGCCTTAAACTTAAGGTAGCATTACTTTTTTTCCTTAAGTGCTTAACAATATAGGTCACAAATACAGGATAAAGGATATAACTTGTTCTAAAAGTAAAATAATGATAACCTCTCCAACACAAAATTCTGCCTCTACTATACTGAAATAAAAAGTCTTCAGGGGCATCCTAAAAGCCTCAGCTGGGAGGAGTGTAGGGACTGCGGCAGAGCATTCCAAAGTTTGGGAGCCATTACCTAAAAAGCTCAATCTTCTCTGATTTTAGATTAAGTTGAGGACAAACAATAAAAACTACTGATGACCTAAGAGCTCAATCTAAAGGAAAAACGCTGTTGCAATTTTAAGAGCTGAAATGTACCAGAAAGAAACGAATGTTATCACCAGAGTCATCAAATAATGATGCATCCGGGCACCGTTTTCAACACATTCCTCTTAATGTTCTGAGCTCAAAACCCATCAGTGCAGGTGGGATTTCTTACACACAGACATATCCCAACTTGACTGCTGTCTTTATTCAGAGTTTTCATATTTAATGGACACATCATCTTGGAGGAATCTGCTTCATGATGAAACAGGAAGGAATAATATCTTGCAGTATTTCCATAACTCCAGACCATGAATTATTATTATGCTAATGTTGCAGGGAGGTCTGCTCTCTGTGGTGCTTGTCTCAACTCTTGATGAGTCTAAAGAAGACAGTAGACCGAAAAAATGTTTAATAATCTGCATCAAACTGCTTACATACTGACATTTCTTAGCATTTAGTCCATAGATTTTCACATTCATAAACAAATGAAAAATGAAGCAGGGAGCTGTAGAGAAAAGGGAAAGCGGGTTAGTTTTGGAGTAATGTGAGCCCTGCCTCTGTGCATGATCCGCACGATTTGACTGATGTCTCTGACCGTAACCTCTGGCACTGAATGCTTTGGACACCTGTCTTCCAACGCAAAATCCTCCAGGACTCTGCTGTTCAACCCAGCCCTGATTTACTGGACCCCAAGGGCTTCCCCTTCGTTTGCATTTTCTCTCTGCCTTCTTTTCCTCACATGTGCACAGACGGCCCTCATCCTGAAAGGCCGCAGAGAAAGAAAAGAAAAATGGCTCCTGTCATTTTTTCCCTTTTAACTGGGACTTTGCAGCCCTCTCTGTCATAGAGCCCCTGAGGGGAGGACGTCCGGCGACGGAAGAACACATCATTGTCTTCTACCAGGAAAACCCACATCTCCGTTCTCACTCCCTCAATCTGCTGTCCATTCTTTCCCACTTTACTCATATTCTCGTTGTTCGTCTTCATTCTCCCTTTTCCCAGGGTCCCTCCATCTATTTCTGTTCTTCAGAAAGTTTGACGGTTTGACAATCGCTCGTGAGCGTGCCAGCTTGTCAAAGCCCCAGAAAGGGTAAAGTGTGAAGAAAGGCAGTGCAGAGCAGCAGCGAGACGTGTTGAGAGGGGCCGCTGTCTCCAACACAAACAGCAGTCTGTCAGATCAGAGGAGCGTTTGAAAGATGGAACAGGAAACTGCACCTGTGAGGAAAAAAAGAGCATGAAAACTTCTCAAGGCTGAAAACATCTGTTCTTCACAAAGTTTCACATGTGAAACATTCCCTTCAGGAAGATGTTGGTTGGGCATTTATTTGACGTTGTTTTGTTTTTGTTGTTGAATATTTCCTGTTTTTTTTCTTTCATAATCTACTTTTAGTTTTACTTCTTTTTAGCTCCAGTCATTCTGTTGAGCTTTTCTTGCTTGAATTATTGATTACTCATTGACCATTCCTCATTTCTGTTTGGTGTATCTCAGGATACTGAGTTTTTTCTCTTTGTGTATTTTTCTACTCTTTTTTTCTATGTATTACTCGTCATGTCGAGAATTTCTGTAACATAGCATTCACATCAGCCTCTGCAATGTGCATTAAAGTGACCACTTCCAATGAGAAGTCTACATGTGTGTTTTGGGCTTATGCATTTAAAACTCCTGAGTTCTGCATAAACTTTTATTTCATTTTTGGGCTGCACTGAACACACACATTAAAAGTTAAACCAGGTGAACTTTCACCAATCAGTAACTTGGATTCGGTAGCTATGTGTGTTTGGCGTCGTTCTTAATTTACACAAGTATCAGGTCTTTGAAAATGGATCACGAAGGAGACATCAATAATTGCGGTTTGTGTCCTATCGGAATTTTATGACAGCGATGCCAAATCCAAATTTTTCCTCTACTTTTCAAATCGTAGGGGAATTTTAAGGGTAGGGTTGTCCAAAATGGTTTCTTAAGGGCTAACTCTTGCCGCGGAGGGATACAGACCCCCCTCCCCCTCACGCCGTTAGGGTGAACCGCGTCGCACTGTGTCATGGAGGGGAAGCGCAATTCTTCAGGTGGGTATGTAATGTTAGTGACTTTTCGTTTTAGCACAGTCTTTTTAAAGTTATAAAACCAATGCTGTTATGTATTTCTGAGTATAGCAGCGCTGCACTAACATAGTAACATCATCAAGTGATAGTGACGTCTGAATTTGAAGACACATTCTATGTCCAAATTTCTTCACTACACACTATATAGTGCGTTTGCCATTTTGTAGTGCTGTCTGAATCAACAATTCCAAAATCGGAAGTCTTGGAAAAAACCAGCGTGCATCAATGCTCACTACATTAGCAAATATAGACCACAATGCATTGCATATGAACAATTTTTGCCAAAAAAGAATGTTTAAAAGTAATTTTTTTTCAACAAAATATCTACATTTTCATCATCAGAAAACAGTAGATTCATAAATAGATGTCTTAAAATGTTTGTATTGATTAGATTTTCACCTCATGAAATTGGTGAAATCATGTCCGCCATTAGGAAAAAAAAGGTAGTGAACATGGTGTTAGAATTGCTTTTAAAATCTAGTGCACAACATAGTCCTGCACTATATGGTATTTTTGTTGTTAGGGATTAGGGTGGGAATTCAGACATAACTCTCCGTTTGGAGGGCTAAATGTTCGGGTTGGGAGAAGCCATAAGGGTAAGGGAAGAATTCGGATTTGTCTTTCATATATCGGAATACAGTAAAGCTGTGAAAGAAAATGCCTGGAGCAACAGTCATTAGATTTTTGTAGCCTTGATATTTAGCACCAAACCTCTTCCAAATGTACATGCGCCAGCATGGGGTGGTGGCAGTCTAATGTGAACACCATATGCTAAAAGCGTGTTCAAGAACCCTCGTTCATAGTGCTCTTGAACGTTCAGCGCGGTGTGAACGTAGCATTATTCGTCATAATAAATTTTAGAATGCCTCACGTTTTAGAAATGGCATTTATGTTACTTGAAAATAAACATGGAATTGCTTTAACATGACTTTTTGTGATTCTTTGTAGTCATATGATATTTCCCTCCATGTGAATTTTGACTAAACTTTTAAGAGTTCAGCTGATTTTTAATATACACTACTTTTGTTACTCTTTTTTTCTTTCTTTCTTTTTCGTTTTTTACTGATTTCAGATTTAATTTGTATAACTTAAAACCAAATACTTATGTCACACTTTTTGCAGTTTGCATCAGCAAACTTAGGAAAGTTATTTAGACTAATTTCCTCAATAATGACACCACAATTTTCTTACCTATTTTTTTTAATTTACAACAAAGTTCTTAAGGCTTGACCTTCTTTATTTGCATTATAGGAATTCAAAAAGTCCAAAATTTTAATTGTGAGCACACATTTACTTACTTTCCATGATTATCCTGCCTTATAAATGTGTTTCTCCCTATTTAGAAAATTTAAATAAAAGTTTTGCTTCCCTTTTACTCTCACATTCAATCTCAATTTTCTCTTTTCTGACTTCCTATTTAGCAGGACTGGGGCACAGCTGTTGAAATTGCCTGGAGTGACCTTCATCTTAGGCACTGGCATCCCCATGGACTTCTTGCTCTTTAAAGGGTTCAGAATTTCTCTGAGAGAAGAAGCTTGCGGCGTCATTATCTTTATCTTCCACACAGGAGACAAACGCTTCAGGAACTGGAAGGTTTGACACAGCTGCTTTTTTCTGTTCTGAGTTGGGGGTTGGATAATCAATACCTCTGAGGGAGATCAATCCTGCTGCGTGAGCCTCAGAGGTCTTCAGATTGTGTGTGTGTGTGTGCATGCCAATTCCCTATTGGTCAAGGTGTGGTTTTAAGGCACCTGAAAATAAATGTTAGCAGCCATACTTCACACAAAGTCTGCACAAAAACACCGCCTGATAAGTTAGTTGAAAGAGTCGCTGATATATTTAAGGGCATACAGGCTTCTTTTTTTGTGTTTTTGTCAGTTTCTTTCGGGGAATGTGTGCGTCAGTGGGGGTTGATGGGTGTGTGCATGATTTGTACCCAGGTGCAGTGCCTGAAGGTTGGTGGGGTGAGAGGGGAGTTGCTGTGTCTGTGCGAGTTAAGGGATGACAGGATCAGGATGTGTCAGGAGGATTCTGCTCCCTAAACCCCAGCATGGGAAATAAGGTCAAATCTATGAAAAAAAAAGGAGTCTGAAGCTGAAGCAGAAAAAATTAAAATATCAAGCGCTTAAAGGTATTTCTATGTTAATAGGAATCAGAATATGATTAATAAGTTAGAATTTTGGAATAAAAAGTCTCCTTTTTTTAACATATCACTGTAAATCCTGTTGACTCAGTGAATTAAATATTTTCAAGCATGACATCCAACATTTTTTTAATTAAATTGTGTTTTATTTTAATTAAAAAGTGCACTTTAACAATTGTATCTTCAAGTTACAATATCAAAAAACAAAAAAAGGAGAGACAAAAAAATAATGAAACTATTTTAACCTCTAAACTAGAAAGGTTTTTTAGTAATAGACTAACCCATGCAGAGCTCTTCATCTACCCTGCTGTTAAACAGTTTAGCCATGTGGTGTGTGTGTGTTTGAACATACGCTCACAAACACACTTGTGCAGCACAACACAAGAGGATGCAGACACAATGGTGTCTGCGTATTTGTCAGATCAAAGCAGAGTGAATCATGTGTGTGATTCAAGTCTGCAAATATCTGGATTGCATTCCCGTTGAAGAATCCGTCAGTAGAAGCCGTGTGGTGCAATCATGTGTTTCTGTTTGCATAAATAAACTGCTCTCTTAAAATGTGCGCCGTTTAATGGGATTACCCTAAACTGCAATAAACAGTTTGTTTAATGTCTTTTCATTTCTATGAAAAGACGCTGGGATAAAGTTTTCCTACAACAAAATTGCAGTTTTCAAACTTAATTAGTCGTTTTACTATTACAAGATTCAGATTTGTGTGTCCGTTTTTTAAATGCAAAGCTCTTTCATTTAGGTCGTGCGGCTCAACTGTGTCCTCATGATAAATGGCCAGCTGTCAATGCTGATTTCTCGGGTCTTTTTTAAAAGGAGTTAATCGGGAAAACCCCAAATTAAGATGATCGTTGATTGATGGTGCTGCTTGAGCACAGATCAGGGAGCCATGTGCTACTTCCATTAACCTGGGTGGCTAATATCAGATCTAATGCTTCTAGTCCCACATGTATCTGCAGGGGTCTTACTCTCAAAGTCAACCATCTACTTTAAACTATTCCTTTGCTTAAACAAATTTTAGGAGGAAATAAAAATGTAATCAGTCATCATCACAGTTGTACCTGGACCTCTTTGTCTGTTGTTCAGAGAGTTTTGGACCCAGTTCCCGGCCTGGGTGGGCCTCTCTGCAGGGTGCCAAGGGTGGTGTCTGCGCCCATTGATGTGAATTGACATGCTGTTTTAAAAGGGTATCTTTGTAAATTATTCAGTCTGTTATTTTAGCAGAAGCACTCGGGGATGATGTCTGGTTGTCACGGAAACATAGCCCCATGATCCCAGCCCAAAGCTGAGCTCCCTTTGGAGGAAAGGACGTGCCAGCCGGGTCATTTATACTAAAGAGTATTTAGGAAAATATCTCTGCTAAAATTTCTCCAAATTTGGGGGAAAAAAAGTTTTTAGGAGGAGCAGAACAACGGAGGTCCAGAGAAACACACGTTTCTTCCTTTTTCAGTCTTCCTTTGAGAGAGACACACAAACACACACACTACAGGATGGACGCCAAGCTGAGATGGATCTCCTGTGAGACACAAACACATGGAACAGTCATCTAGCTTCCATCTGCAAGTGTGAAGCTTCTCTTCTGCAGGATCTTCTCTTCGATGAGGTGCACTATGGGTTCTAGCACTTCATTTACAAGATACTTGTGCACAATGAAAACCTCTCTATCATCTTTGGCTAAAAGCCTTGATTTTTTTTTCACAGTAAACATCTCTTTGTGTGCAGAGACGCAGAAAAACGTCTGTGAGAACAGCCAGGGCTTCAGACGGCGCTGAAGCCCCAACTTCTGCCTCCCTCCTAAGCAGTGGGATTTACATGCTGCTCACAGCTAGACACACAGCACTCTCTTGCCAAGATGAACATGCATATGCATGCAATCACACACACATTCACACAAAGGACTCCCACTTGCACAGCTTGCATCATCCATTTCAGGTTGTTTCATCATCTGTTAGTCATTTCTTTACCCCATGTGCTTCACCTTAAACAAACAAATGCAATATGCTTTATGATTTGTTCAAGACCAAAAAAAGGACTGCTTCCAGCTCAAACTGCTTACTTGTGTTAAAACAGAAATCCTGCTGTTTCACTTTGTCTAACAGACATTTTCATTTCCAGTCCTATTTGATCACATAAAAGTACAAATGCAGGCTGGTTTCTGTCTCCCAGCAGGAGGAAAATGCATTGTTTTCTTTCACATTTAAACTGACTTACATGAACACAAAGCCACTGGATGTCTTATTACATAAAAAAAACATCCTCATAATTTTTGTTTTTTAAGAAATTCTTTATGTCCAAACTACTTAGACCTGCTGACCGTAATTTTGCATGACGTAAAGTTGGATAAATATTATCCTTATTACTGTAATCGACTCCAGAAAGTGTGCCACTTAATATCTAACAAAAGATATGAATTCCCACAGCAGCCATTTGCAGACACAAAGACTGCTGTCTTCTCTGCGTGACTCCAGATCCCAGTGTCCCCGTCTCCCTTTCATCCTCACCTGTCAGCTCCACACACCTGCAGCAATCCACCGCGGCGTGTGTATTTTAGTCCACGGTTGTATGTGCTCACTGAGGAGCTTACAGTGCAAGCATATTTACCACCAGCGTTTCTGACAGACTTAATGAATCTCTGGAGAGAAGCTGCCTGCCAGCTCTCCCTTGTTTTGTCTTGTCTTCATTGTTTTTTTTTTTTTTTGCTACTGTTCTCCCCTTATGGTTTTTTTTTTTTACTCCCGCCCACCACCTCCACCATATTACTTCTTTTATTGCAGTGATCTTCTTGCCTCATCTTTTTAGCAAACTCCAGGGAAAGTTAATGATCTGAGAGAGACCTTCCTGTTTCAGAGCGTGTAGGCTCTAATATACCAAATGGAATGAAAAAAAAAACTGCCATGAACTCTGATGATTTTAAGATGCAAAAATTAATCATTTCAGCAGAAAAAAGGCACTTAACTAACTGTTCAGTCCAAAAATGTCAAAGAATCTGTAGCTTTGCAATTAAATATTTATATATATACATCAGAAGCATCCTTATCCTCTTCATATGTAGTGGAATGAAGCTTCTAGCCTCTGACCTGGAGGCTGTGAGAATCTAGAACTACTTCAAGACATGTTTTGAGAATTGACAGAAAAGTGAAACAATTTAAAGTATTCACCTGCATTCCTCAAAAATAAAACAGGTGGTTCCATGTTGATGTGTGATGGTAATTCTCTCTTTAAAACAGAAAAATGCATCATTTAGAGTCAAACCTGTGAAACAGGCAATAAATATTGCATAGCTGTAAATCCCTCCGAGTATTGTTGTGAGTCTTTGGAGGAAACTGTAGACCCAGGTGGTGCTAATAAAGTCTCCTGTGAATCAGTGTGTTCATTTACTTTTTTGTTCTGCTCGGATTCACTTCTCATTTTGACTTGGGCTTTATTGTAGGAAAATGATGCAAATTCTGGAGAAATTCCAGCTTGCATGCACAAAAATTTGCAAATGCATATATTGGCGCAGTGGGAGAGCGCCGTCCCTCTCAAGATCAACAGATCTTGCAAATATGCATCTGTTCCAGCTTCAAACACCGTGGATAAAAATAACTGTGTTTGCCTCACTTTTCCACAGATCTTGTGAAGTTAAATTGAGCTCAAGATGAGCGTTAATAACAGACTATAACTGTAACTGGGTCACCTGCAGCCGCTCAAGCCAGCTAGATGATTACTTTTTGGAATCAGTTCACCACAACTTGAAGAAAATAAAGAGTATCTCCAGTTGTTTTGGACTTCTGTAAAGTTGGAGCGATGAAATGAGTATATGAGACGGGGGTCATCACATCGGAGCAACCATGGGTGCCTATAGAAAATAAAATATGTACCAATTTGAATGCTCTCTCCGGTCTTCCTCTTCCCTTCAGCTTTCCGTCCCTCCAGCCCGTCTGGTCACCATCAGCCGCTCGGCTCCCCAACTCTGGAACTCTTTGCCCTCCGACCTCCACAACGTTGACTCTTTTTTAGTTTTTAAAACCAGACTCAAAACCTATCTGTTTTAATCTGCTTTCCCAAATTCATAATATTCCTTCATCTGTAATCTAATTTTATTAAGATGACACGGAGAATATATTGCTTAGTAGTACATAGATATGAACACATGTTCAATAAACTTGTTCAATAGACATAGACAATGGTCCAAAGATATAGACAGTCAACACAAAAACATATTTTTGGCACAAACGAACCCCATAGGGTCCAGCCTTAGCCAGACTCTGACTTTAGTGGCCCCAAGGTAAATTTAGTTTGAGAACCCAGGTGTAAACAATGGAATGATGGGAAGTTAGGGTTGGCTTACTCCATGTCAACAGTCCCATCCACAACTCAGAGGGAAATTTCTAAAAAGCTATACTGCTGCTCTGCAGAAACTATGTCTTTGGAAACGATAGTTTTTAACTAAAACTGGCATAGTCATAGTTAAAGACCACTGGGGACACTTCTACTACAGATCAAAAGGTGATTGATGATTTAAAGATATTAAATCTTTATTTTTGTAGCAATGCTTATACAAAAAAAAAATAATAATAATAATTCTCTCTAACACGTTCATTGTTGTCTCCCAGGCTGTTTTGGTAACGCCTCACCTCAGTCTGTCTTCCCAAGGTCTATTACTGATGCCTGAGTAGGTCTTGTTAGGTTGCAATTGATTGCTAATTACACAAAACCATGATGCAATGAACTGCTGCTTTAATCACAGTAATTAGGGAAATAATGTCCACATGAAGTCTACACAGGCAGCGAAGCAGAAAAACCAGAACCGTGAGGAACAAGAGCATAAAATTCAGACGGTCTGGAAAGTTCTTTGCACAGACACATGTCTACACAGGACATGAAACTTACAAAGTTGTGACTCCAGCCCTGATCTGTGGCCTCGCATGAGCTGAGGGGGAGCGAGTAATGAAATGCTTCACACTCATTCGAGCTTTCACACTTCAAATGAGATTGGCACGGCGCTGCGTCTAAAACACAACCATTAGATCTATAATGACTCCACAGCTGACTCCCTATAGACCGACTGCACACTCACACACACAGAGACTCAAAACACACTCCCAGCCCCCAAAACAGTCAATGTATTATGCATTCCACCCATCTGCCACTCCGTGAGCACTCTATCCCAAGGGGAAGAGATGGGAGGAAAGGGGGAGGAGAAGAGAGGGAAGCTCTCACAGCTGGATTTGGAAAAGATAGAAGGAAAGGTTTGCTTTCTCCCCCCTCAAACTCTCTTTTCCTCCCCATCTGTACAGCTGTCAGGCTGCGAGCTGATGGAATGTGAGGGGCTCACCTGCATTTGGGCTTCCTCCTTACAGACAGGTACGAGCACATGCCTGTCAACTATGAGTGATTTATAGAAGCCCGTACCTCTTCTGTGCGTATGTGCATGCATGTGTGTGTGTGTGTGTTGACGGAGATTTGTGTTTACTACTGAAGGATGTGGACAACCCAGCAGGAGATGAAAGCTGACCATCTGTAGCCTCAAGGCTCCGAATACCTGCAAGGCCCAAAGTGTGCGTACATGTGTATCCCTGTGTGGAAAACAGGACAACAACAAGGTGGCTGTTGTGAGTCTGTGTGTGAGGAAGGGAAGCGTTTTCAGAGTGAGATCTGCAACAAAGTAGATTAACAAATGTTAAAGTTCCATTACAAACTTCTTTTGATCCATTGTAAAAGCATTTCAGGTGTCTTTTAATTATGATTATGCTGTTTTTATCTAAAATAAAGAAAACTCTGTTGTTTTCTAGGACAGAGATTCAATGGCACGTGTCAAAGTCAAGGCCCAGGGGCCGGATCCGGCCCTCTGGGTAATAATATCTGGCCCTCCAGATCATTTTATTTTATTGTTATTAAATGGTCTGATGTTATGTCGTGCTTATTTCTAACTTGTATAATTTTGAAAAAATATTTTTTTATGGAGAGTAAAATATATTGAAAGTTATTTAAGGTTTAAGTTGATTTAGTCTGGATTAATATTCCTGCCTTTTTATTTTTCATAATTATGTTAAAAAGTTATGGTTTTAAAGTTTAAAAATTGGCCTTCTGATAGCTTTTTGGAGTATTTTGGCATTTACTGAGATCTTTTAGGCTATTTTGGAGCTTAGCTAATATTTCAGCTACATGCTAGCTGTTTTGGCTAACCTAGGTTTTTTTTTTAATTTTTAAAACTAATTTGGCATTTAGCTAATATTTTAGCTGGCTATCAGCTTCAGTGTTTTCAGCTGTCAGCTATTTGTCCCTTCTCCCTACCCCTACATTCAGCCCTCCAAACGGAGACTAATGGTAAAATAGTGTCTCCAAATTCAGACGTCACTTCCACTTGATGATGTCACCAATAGCCGCCGATCATCAATATTTGTTACGTTAGCGTGGAGCTTCCAGCACTCACATATACATAACAGGAGCGGTTTTATAACTTTAAAAATGTCATGCTAAACAAAACGTCATCACTTACATTTAAATGTAAACCTCTGTGTTTCAGAATGTGATTCACAATATGCTTTACAATTTTGATCCTAATTTTCTTTATGTGTGTCCACCATGATGAGAAAAATGCCACAAGAATGTTTCGAAAACACTTTTCTTAGGAAAATGCTTTCAAAGTCTCTCTGTTTCTGGAAAACACGAGCTGGTACAAACGAAAAGGATGTCCCTCAGCCCTGGAGAAATGTTAAGAAAATCACAAGACTTTCTTCCGTCCGAGTCAATGTGAGCTGGCAGAGTGACTGACAAAAACAGTTTTTGCTGCTGAGTGAGCTGCAGGCGAGAAAGCAGCAGTTTTAATAGCCGGTCTTTGTCTCACAGCTGCCAAACGTTCACCCTGACCCAAACCAAACGCCAACCCCATGATCTTCATCTGCCCTATTACATCCTTCAGCTGTTTCCTTCTCACTGCTCAGTGTGTGCACATGTGTGTGTGTTTGTGCAGAGAAAACAGAGGCCTCATTGTGGCCGCTCTGTCAGATGCAGCTGTGTGTGCTTCAGATGTTTTCACACAAAGGATCAAGTAAGAGATGAAGTGAATGGAGATGAAGATTATGGAGAGATGATAAAGGAAAACAGCTATGGATAAAATTTGTCAAGGCTTCATGACAACTTGCTGCTGTGACACTATTTGTTGAAAAAAAATCAAAATTTGTTTGATTTGAGCAGCAAAGACGAAGGTTTGAAGGGTTTAGTAACCCCTCACATAACATTTGCTTTGATCTAATTTTAGTTGCAACTAAAAAAAGACGCCAACAAATGCAGATTTATTTACTGAGTTTGAACAAACAAGATGCTTTTTTCCACTGTTTTATATTAAAGCCTATATTTTTTTATATTTCCAGGATGGTGTTCTATATGGTTCAATACTGCATTTTTATTAGCAATAAATTGAACGACAACAACATTTCATATCATGGCGGTTTAATGTGAAACAGCATTCCCCACTTGTCAGTAAAAAGGCATTATATTTTGAAAAGTACTCCCGATGGCCATAACAATAAACCCCCCGCCTCTATCTTCCTGCTCTGATTTTCATATCTGCGTGGAGTCTGCCCAGGGCTGTTTTTATGAAATGTGCTCTTTCTGAGGTCCTCTACACGTTGTTGGAGCATATCGTTTTTCTGATAGAGGCCACCTCTGTGCTTCACTTTTATCATCACTTCCAAATCTTGTGTTAGTGTTGCAAATACATTCAAAACGGTTCTGTCCTGCATCAGTGCTCTCCTGACCTGCTGATCCTAATTCTCTGATGAAGCACACGATTTCCTCCTTTTTTGCTCTTTTTCTTTATTGCCCCTGAATTTTGTCAGCAGCAGGCATCAGTCCCGCTCTCACTGAGTGAAAGAACAGAAACAGGATGGTCTAATGAGGCAGAACGCGACGTGTGTTTGGTCCAGAGTGAGAAGCAGTGATCAAACAGGCTATTAAAGGATAAGGTTTCCACTCGGTTACTTTGATACCTGGAACGGATAATACAAACACACACCTGTGATGCCTTCTTACCTTTAGCGCACATGGAGGCGAGCTGGGATGAGATGTTTGTGGTTTGTGTTGATGCAGCTGACACTCACAATGGAGAACTGACTGCGGGAAAAAGCAACAGTAGTAAAGAGTAATCTTAAATTATTATTATTATTGGTGTTTTTAACATGTTTTTGCTCAAATTGTTGTGAATCAGGAGCTGACAAAAAAAATTGATTTTAAAAAGCTTGTAGATGTCACATAAAAGCAACTGCGGCAAGCCACAAGCTCCCTGCTCAGCTCCATTCTGATGCATCAACTTGCAGTCAAATAGATCCATGAACGTCTTCATTTTTCTTGTCTGAGCTGGCTCAGAACTGCTCAGCTGGATAGTCCCGATATCGGATGTCAGGTCACATGTCAAAGTCAAATATATCCGGCCCTCCAGATCATTTTATTTTTTTTTATTAATGGCCCAATGTTTTTTTGGACTTATTCTAACTTGTATAATCTGAAAAAATATATTTTTATGAATACTAGAATATTTAAAATTATTTGAGGTATTCTGGATTAATATTCCTGACTGTTTTTATTCATATTTTTCTTTACCTTTTTATCACTTTAGCTTCAGTGTTTATGTTCTTTGATTTATAAGTTATAGTATGCTAAAGATTTTGTGTTTAAGCGTCACCGGCGACACCTCGGGTGTTAAAGGGTTAAAAAGTTACATTTATAAAGTTAGTGTGTTCAATAAATGTTTATCCTGTTCGGCCCGCGACACAAGGTGTGTTTTGGAGTGAGTGCGATTGAGTTTGATTGAGGAGCTGTAAGCTAGTGGAAGAGGTTGTAAACAGATGGATGATGGGAAATGAAGGCAGGCTTAGCCCCGCCCACAACTCAGAGGGAAATTTCTGATAAGCTTTTGCCTCTATGCAGAAACAATGTTCTAGAAAAGGATTTCTTTTTAATTTTGCCTAAAAACTGCATAAACTAAAAAACAAAACCTTAGGAATGTTTTTACAACAAATCAAAAGATGATTGGAGTTTGACTAACTTAACAAAAGAAACCTGTGTTTGGTAATTCTACCATAAAGCACAAAAACTCTTCATGGAAGTTATACTTGTTTACTGGTAAAATATGCAACACCCTATTGAAAAAATCATGCCTCCCCTTCAGCTTGTCCAAACACAGTTTTCAATGCGTTTGCAACAATGCAAACTCTTGACATTTTCACACCCTGCCACACACAAACACACAGCTCGGCACACACACACAGGTGCATTATTGAGTTGCGCGAGCTGCTGAATGATGACCTGTTTGCAGTCGGGGTGGGGTGAGGAGAGGTACAAGTCAAGGAGGAAGGCAGAGGTGTGGAGGTGAAGACAAACTGGTGGTTCAGAAACAGACCGTCTTTGTGCCTGAGGCCAGTGTGTGGACGCGTGTGCAGCCAGGCAAGGCAGCTTCGTGGGGAGGTGTGCCAGCTTGTTTGGAGACAGTGTGCTGCTCTCACTGATTAAATAAAACATTTTGAAACAGAAATTTCATCTCCATGAACAAGGTCATCTGTTATCTGGGTTCCTGCATGTGCAGATAGATTTTTGATTAGGATTAATTATGAAATTTGCCCTGATAAATCGCAGCAATTCCACACTTGTGATTAAATTAGCTGCTTTGTGTTCAGTGAATTAGCGGGATTCACCTGTGTGGGTTTCATTCTGCAGGGTGGTGCATCGCAAGCTGAGAAGCTGTCAAACTTTCCACACAGTTTACTTCATTTTTTTGTCTCAATATTTGGAATCCAAGACGTGCAGCTGGGTGGCAAATTAAAACTAAACAGCGTTGAGGATCCCTGCGGGGTTGGACTGGACCACCATGAACCTCGAGCTGCTGTTGCTCAGCTAGCAAGATAAGGCTCAACAGTCTAACCGAAAAAAAAGGAAACTCTAATTTAGCTTTTGAACCTAAATAAACTCAAATTAGCATTTCTTTGCTGTTTTTCAAATTTCAAATCACGTTAGGAATTCATGTCAGAGCATTAGTAAGATTTTAAAAAAGCATATTTATTCAAATTTTGCAAAAATTTATTAATAATTTAACTAATTTTTCATCTAAAATTTATTTTTTTTTAAATGAAAAGATTTTATTTTAAAAAATGTTATATTTGGCATTATACGTATATATATATGTCCCCTTTTTAATTCTTTTTGGAACTTTTCAGTCATTTTTTTTCATTTTAAGCATTTATAAATATTATGTCTCGTCTTGTGTGCCCTTTAGGTTTCATCAAAGGTGCCTTCATATTTGTCAGCCTTCTTGAGTTGTACACATCATTTCTGCCTGCACTACTGTGAGATCTTGGTGAGTTCTACTGCAGCTCCATGTGTTTATTTTACTGACAGAGGCAGCACAAGTGGCCAGCAGTGATTCTGAGTCACGTTGGCGTAAAACAACTCCAGCTTGTGACTCACACAAAATCACATAAACTATCAGTCACAGAGAGAAGCTTTATTTGGTGCACAGCAGTTACGAAGATGATTGCAAGCATGCTTCCTTACGTTTAAATGCACATAAACAAGTGTGGCAAAAGTGACACGTTTTTGGCAAGATGCAGCAGGAAGCGAAGGATTACAGCAAACCGCTTTGAACATAAACACAGAACAAACACGATGTAGATATGAACACCGTGCAGTGAGTAAAAGATTATCTAAACTATTTGATGGATTGGCGCTTGCTTTGAAATCTCTCCGGGTTTATTACCTCTGTTTGAGTCTGGCGCGGGTTCAGACATCTGCAATAAAAAGTTTCCGAGCACATTCTGCAAAGGGGTGTGAAGTTATTCATTTATGGGTTATTGGTAAGAGAGGAAGGAAGAATAGAAAGGTGTGGGTATATGTAGTTTTGTCATTATAGTCTGTATGGGTTATGTTTATGTTTTTGTGTACTTTTTGTTCATAGGGCTGCAGCATCTTACAGTGGTCTGAGGGTTCAGAGGTTTCTGTGTTGTCAATAATTCACAGAAGTATATTAGAGTTTTCACATTTCATCACTTTATTTTAAAATTTGTCAATATATTTTAACCCTTTAACACTGGAACTCCAGTGTTTATGTCTTTGATTTGTTGTAATTTTTACATTTTTAACACGATCAATGTCATTCCAGTCGATTTTGAAGGAGAAAAGCGCCGCTTTTCTCCTTCAAAATCGACTGGAATGACATTGATCGTGTTAACGGTTGAAAATTTACAGTATGTTGAAGATCAACACCCATAAAAAAAAGAGGCTTTCCTTGAAATCATAGACAGGGACTCGTGGGGTTAAAATATTCTGATATATTTAGAAGGGAAATAGATTCAATTTAACAATAAAATCAGCCCAAAGAAATGTATCCACAAATGTCAGAGGACAAAATTGTATTTAAATCTGTGTTTTAATTCATTTCGGGACTATACAATTATGCAAAAGGCCTGTAGAATCCTGTAGTATTCATAGTGTTTGAAGTATTATCTTCCAATCTGTTGCCTGGACTCACAGAGTGTCTCAAACTGACTTGAACCTTTGTGTTTTTATGACACTTTATGACTTTAAGAGAAATCTTTTATGGAAGTTATCAAGATTAAAACAAAAAATGCTTTCATTCATAAAGCTCAAAATAATCTCTTAGCTAAAATAGAAAACTTGAAGTTTATTATATTAAGTATACTTGGGCATAAGTATATTTGGAGCATTTTAAGTTTAAAATGTAGAGATTATTTACAAAATGTAAACTTCAAGTATACTGCTTTACTTTTAGCATTAACAAAGGATATTTGTAGTAAACTTAAATTGACAACATTTTGTTTAGAGATGGACTATGATTGGAATTGGACATTTTCACAGAATCAAAGTAAAGTTAAAGTCTCATAAACTGTCATGGACCTAGGTGTGTGAAACTTGAATTCTGCATTTGACCCATCCCCTGGGGGAGTGGTGAGATGCAGACACAGTCGCGCTCAAGAACCATTTGGCGGTTTAACCCCCCATTCCATCTCCTTAATGCTGAGTGTCAAGCAAGGAGGCATCGAGTCCCATTTTTAGTCAATGGCATGACTCGGCCAGTCCTGTCCAGGTGTATTATAAAGGGACAAAACGGGTTTAGAAAATGAATAGGTGAATATTCTTGAGATTAAGTATAGCCAACACGTGCTATAGGTTGGTATAGCAGGTATACTATAGACCAAGGGTGTCAAGCTCAAAATCCAAAACACACCTACTGATTTCGCCAGCCTCAGTAGGGGGTGGAGGTAGAATATCTAGGGGGGAAGTCCAGGTGTGCTAGAGTTTGAGTGTCATATCCCTCCAAGATCCTAATATGCTTAAAAACCAAGTTATCAAAGTATCAATTCATCTATCCATTTAACTATCTTCTCCTTTGATCTATTTGATACTTCTAAAAATGTTATGTTGACACTACTCACTGATTTGCATCACATGGGACCAACACATTTTTTTGGTAATGCTTATATTTTTAGTATATTTTACATTTACCTTACCCCTTCTTGCCCATATCCGGCCTTGCCATGTATGTTTAGTGTAGGAAGCATACTAACTAGGGGTGTAACGATAAATCGATTTCTACTCCTATGATCCAACAAGATCGATCTGTCTGTGTCAGAATCAATCTATACCATTAAAAATCGTTTCAAAATTCCATAAAAGAATAACTGACATTGGATAATACCATTTGGGAAGCACGGTAGGTTTATTTCACCATAGGGTAAAAATGACAAAGTACCATCACAATGGACAACACACACAGCAACAAATAATCAATCCATCATTACAGTCCAATGTGTGGAAACACTGAATGTTGGAAAATTTATGAAAATTAAACATGAATAGATTCCATGATTACTTTTGTGTTTGTACAGCTTTTTAATGTGGACTTATTATCTTGCAAGAAATTCAAGGAATCTGGGAAACTTCACATGTACTGTTTGAGTCACACTGGTTGAATTTTTGGTTTAAGATGTCCTGGATTTTTTTTTCCTGTGAATCAGAATCAACATCAATTATGAATACACGTTAAGTACACGTTAATAGTTGCCAAGAGTATTGTTGTTTTGTTGTAGGAGTATTTGAAAAAGCTGGAAGTTTTGTTGGTGACACATTAACCTAACTTTCCCTTCATCCTGATCCTATATCACTTCTTAACGTTTAAAAATAAATCAGCTAATAATATAATAATCTATCTGGAAAAAATAACCGGGATCTTTCCAGGAAAAATAGGAAGAAGCATATCGGAAACGCATCATGCTTTGAGGAGCTCGATCATTTTCTCATCTCGTTGATCTACAACTTTTTATCTCAGTGCCTCGTTATTGTGGGTCACGGTGGGCGGGTTTTCCGCCTGCAGGGTTTGGTTGATTCTGTGGGCTATTGATTTGTTGCAGGAGGAGGAGGCGGAGGAGAAAGTGAAAGGGGAGGAGTGGAGGAGAAATTGTGCTGAGGGAAGGAGGGATGCGGCCGTGCGTGCGGGACGGGAAAGGAGAGTGATCGCAATCACAGCAACAACAAAAAAAGAAGAAAGGAAAAGTGCGGGGGGAACGCTGAGGAAGAGCGCACCGAGAAAGAAAGAAAGAAGGAGAGTCACGTGGGGAGCGGATCGTAGTGGGACTTCTTCTGCCGGGACTTTAGCTGCCGCATTCCGCGGTGTTTTCATGCGCACCCGTGGAGGGAAGGACGGAGAGACAAGTCAGGGTGAAGAGACAGAAGAAGTGATTGGGTTTGATCGCCTCCCCTCTGCGCTCCGTGGAGGTCGGTCCACTCTCCCCTCCTGGCCCTGCATGGACGGGGATGGGGAGAGCCGGATGCCGTAGCCGCGGGGCTGAGCGCCTGGCTTCCCCGTCTACGGTGCGCCGTTTCCGGCCATCGCTGCTGCTGCTGATCGGCGTTCTGTCCTACAGTTTCACGGGTGAGTAAACCAGAACTTAAAAAAAAAAAAAAAACTACATTCCTGTTCCAACACTTTTCCCTGAGTTTTTTGTTGTTACGCATTGGTTCCTGCCCGCCTGGCCTCACAAAGCCTCCCTCCAAAGCGGCAGTGCAGCATTCTCAGCCCGGATCGAGTTTCTCCTCCTCTCTCCTGGGCCGTCATTCTCCTGTCTGCCCCCTTAATGGCTCGTGGAGGAGGGGAAGAGGGGAAGAGGGCGACTGCCTCTCCTCTTGTCATAACAGATCTGTTCCATGCATGCAAAAGTTGACTCCAATGGCTCTGTTGTTTCAACCAAAGTGAACAAAACTAAAATAATAGGCCCAGAAGCACACAAGAAAGTCATATTTTTAAGTATAAAATGAGCATATTTGTTTGGTGTTGTGTCATCCAGCAGTGAGCATTTTGGGGCTGTTTGTGAGCATGCAGGGGTCGACTGTCTTGTGGGCATTCACACCTCCTGTAATTAGTTTAACACAGCTCTGTGCTCCAGGATAAATACACCCACCTTTGCACCACAGCCTGGCGTTACAAATGCACCCAGGTCACGATAGGAGCCTCACATGTGGAAAGAATGTGTTTTTTTCCCCCTCTGCATATGCACAAACTCTTTATTTGTGATCCAATTTTTATAAAGTTTTCAACAAATGCCATCATCTGTCAGCTCCATGTCTGATTTACAGGCTATTGTTTGAAGGGGAGCTCCTGTCTCTGAGCTTACAGGGCTGTTTGTGTGATTTGAGCTCAAAATGTGAGAGCGCATACAGCAAGGTGATCAATAAGCACTTCACAAACCATTCCCCTGGCTGAGAGATGATCCCAGTAGATCCCTTTTCTGATCTGAGGAGATCAGAGAACTTGGAGGCAGCCAGATTGGGAGACAAAGAAGCACTAACAACCAAGCCGGGCAGAGATCGGTGCTGGTGGATGTTTTGACCTCTGTCTGATGTTGGAGAAGGTTGCCTCGGGATGCAGGAGGGGGCGAGAAGGCTCAGAGACTTCAGACTGCGAGGCCTGAAGGCTTAAAATAGGGTGTGCGGTGGGGGGAAGCTGTAAAGCAAAATCTCACAATAGAAAAGTAGAGATGATCCAGATGTGTGGAGAGGGGTGAGTTTGAAAGGAAGGTTGATGCATAGACGGAGCTGACTCCCATTCTGCCTCCTCTGACTGACTTACTGCATGGTTTATCACAGAAGTCACCAAATACATGCTGTTTTCTTAACAGATTTGCTCAAAAACAGCAACTTATTTACAAAAATGCACCACTAAACCAAGACAGCTGTGGTTTTACTTGATACTCTCACAGGAAGACTGGAATGCAGGGTCAGCCATGCAGCTCCACAATGGGAGCAGGTGTATACTTCAGCAGATCTGTGTCGTCAGCAGAGATCTCTCCTTCATCCAGAGGTCCTCGCCCAAGTTAAAGGGTCACCTTTCTCTTGCTATATCACAGCAGTATGCTAAAGTGTACAAGTGAGGAGTTTTGAAGTAGTTTTTCTGTGAGAAATATTCAGGGGCTACAGACATTTTTGTCCAAAGACAAAAATGTGTCAAGCAGTAGCTGGTTGTGTATCTGTGGGCTGGTGTCAGTATTTAGCAGGCAGGATAGAGATTCTAAGCCCTGGTGTGAGTGGGGGGTCCCTACCTGCACCCTGATTTTTCTACTCAGAGCAGCACTGCCCCCAAATGGTGGTGAAAAAAGTCAAAGCAAATTGAGATTTTTGTTGATTCCGCGTCTGCTTCTTGTGCTCCAATTAGGAAGCCGTAGCACCATCTGAAGATGTCACGTTTAATGGAAGCACATCCGTCGCGCATGTTTGTCGCTGTTAGTGTGTGCAGCTTCCTGCGCACTGCAGAGCTTCCCTCTGTCTGGCTTAATCTAATAGGGGCATGCTGTGACCGATGCATTAGGTCTGGTCTCTAATCTTTCTAACTCCCTCTTCCCCCCGACGATACAAAAGGCTGGTTTGACCCTCGTACTGTTCGCAAATGTGGAAAAAAGACACAAGATCACACACAGTCATAGAGCAAGAAATCCCTTTTGGACGGGTTATTTTCATCATGTGTTGCCTCTGATGAAGCCATTGATCACACTGTGCACCCTTGTGATCTTTTCTAATCTAACAGGATAAGCTTCAGTAAATTGTGGTAATAGATTTGGATGCACCGCTCACCTGGAGGGTCATACTCCCCGATGGAGAAAAAAACCTTCTATTTTTTATGCTTCTCTGCTGTACTAACAGAATTATCTGCCCTCTTGGGGAAGATCTTGTCTTATCTTCCCCGTCTGGCTGCTCTTTGGTTTATTACGCTAAAGGTTTATTACACTCACAAACCGGCACTACTGATTGATCAAGAGTTTCAATCAGCAGCTGTAGTTTTATTAGTGTGCAGTGTAATAGGCTAGTGCCTTTGTGTGTGTAAAGATCAAAGCTTTCCTCAAAAGTTAATCTTTCTTTTGTTCAAACTTTCCATTTCTGGTCAGAGCCAGCTCAAACACGAACAGTCAGGAATCCAATATGCCGATGACACTCTTTACTATATGAAAATAAGTTCTCGTGAACGTTTCTGTGTGCTTTCTGTAGGTCACTGCCAGGTGGCATCTCCTCAGTGTCGAATCCAAAAGTGCACCACCGACTTTGTCTCCCTGACCTCCCACCTGACCCCTGCCGTGGATGGCTTTCACACCGAGTTTTGCAAAGCTCTACGCGCTTACTCGGCCTGCACGCAGAAGACAGCCAAGTCCTGTCGGGGGGACCTGGTCTTCCACTCGGCTGTGCTTGGCATCTCGGACCTCATGAGCCAGAGAAACTGCTCCAAAGACGGCCCCACCTCCACCTCTCACCCCGAGATCCACACGGAACCCTGCAACTACCACAGCCGCAGCCAGCAGGCGCACATCCACTCCCACCTCCACGTGCACACGCACTCCCACGCCCACAGCGGCGGCCACTCTCGGCCCGGGTACCTGTTCTGTGGACTGTTCGGAGACCCACATCTTAGAACGTTTAAGGACAGCTTCCAGACCTGTAAGGTCGAAGGGGCGTGGCCTCTTATTGACAATGACTACCTTTCAGTTCAGGTCACTAATGTGCCTGTGGTTCCTGGCTCCAGCGCCACAGCAACCAACAAGGTAAGAATTTTGGAGGAAAAAATAATTTTTGGATCTTTACTGGCTTCACTGAAGTGTGTTTTAGCGAGAGTGCATGCGATCTCTCTGTGTGCACTTCTAAAATTGCTGCAAATCCTTTCAGAATAAAACTGGAAACCAACTTCTTTCTCCATTGTTTAGTCTCTTGCTCCCACACACTCACAGGTGTGAAGCAAGCAAGCCATGATCTTGTGACTCGTCTCTTGTGACTGCAGCAATGTTGCAAACCTAACTTGGTTAATGGCTGTGCCTAGCCAGACCGCTAATAATGTGGAATGAGATGTGTGAAAGGGCCCACTGTTTACTTAAGAGTGTCTATGCGAGTGTTGGCCCGTGTCTGTGCATCTCATAGGTGCACGAGTGGCACTCCTTGCACTCAGCTTAAAGCACTTATGTGTGTTTAAAGGTCTCTGTGTAACAGGAAAGATAGACGCACACATGCGTGCGTGCACACGGCTAAATGGACAACGAGCCACACAAGGTGATCTTTGTGGTGTTAAGGAAGCAACACTGATGTTTCCCTTGATGTTTCCTTCTCTAGCCCCGCTCGATAATTTTAATTATTAAAGCATATATACACCCTTGCATACACTTAGTCGCGCACGCGCTAGCGGACGTGCCATACATTCACACGTACGAGCACAGTGAGAATATTGTGGGTTTTCCACACAGTAGAACTGCAGTTTTGACCTTGTGTCAGAGGTGGGGCATGTTATTAGTCATGACTATTAGGAACACACACACACACACACACTCACTTTAATACGCCCACATTAACAGCCCTCCAGGCTTAATGGGCTGCGAAGCCTCATTCCTCACGGCTGTCATGTGAACAAAGCAGCCATTCACCGGAACTATGATGCTAACGCTAACCGTAATGCTCACACCACACCCTGCATCCAGCTTCCACCACTGCAATGTGCATGTTGGTGTGTTTGCATAGCTGTGTCAAATAGAAACTTGTCAGAAAGTCATTTCTCAAATATTGTGTGATGAGTCAATAGTCTGTAAAGTGACAGAGTATTAATATTTTCTAGGGCTGGGTTTGAAAAATTGATTAATTGATCTAAGCTTAAAAGATCAATAATCGATCCATAAAAGTAGACATCGCTCTAACACATATTGCTAAAGTCCACTAGCTTGATGCTAACGTACAATGGAATTTCCCATTGGACAGCTAATGCTAATGTTAGGTTAACCTAACGACTGCTGACTAAATGAACATTTTTATATACCCATAGGCATGAATTTTCCAAACTCTTTTAAGGAAATATTTTTTAAAGTAACCATTTGTGGTCTAAAATACAGTTTTTTGTTCATATTTTCTTCTTCCTCTCGAATAAGGCGTAATGCTATAGCGCAATCGCCATCTAGTGGCCAAACTGAAACGCCCTCCAAGAGAGGCAGAACAATTGTTGGAGTTTCTCAGTTTGAGAATCCATGTAACACTGTATGGTATCACCAATCTCATTATAAGTTCACTAATAAATTTTAGAGTATGTGAACTGTATCAGATTAATATGAATATCTTCAGAACATATATTGATTAATAATGTATTTATAAACAAATGTGTCTAAATGTGTAAACCAGGTAAACTCAAAAGTTAATTGAATCAAGTTGAATTGAGAGGATTGAAAGAATTGGGGAAAAAAAATCTGAATTGAATTGATACAGGCTGAGTTTTTTTTTTTTCTTGGGTAACAGCTTTTATAACCAAATATATTCAAGATTCAAAAGATTCATGCAGTGAATGAGCTGTGTTTCTCTTGCTGTGTAGATCACCATCATCTTCAAGCCTTACGAGGGCTGCACAGATCAGAGGGTCTATCAGGCGGTCACCGACAACCTCCCCGCAGCCTTTGACGACGGGACTGTGAGCAGTGGAGACCCCATCCACACCTCTGTTAGCGCCGAGGGTGCGGCCCGGAAGGTCCGGGCTTTGTGGATCTCTGAGCGCAGCCCGGGGCGCCACGTAGAGCTGCACGCTGGCTACATCGGCGTAACCGTGATCGTTCGCCAGCTGGGACGCTACCTGACGCTGGCGGTCCGGATCCCCGAGGAGATGGCTCAGGCCTATGACGCCTCCCAGGACCTTCAGCTCTGCCTGAACGGCTGTCCTAGCGGCGAGCGCATTGACCAGGGGGGGCACCTTCCCCTGCCGCGCTCTCCCCCAGCACTGGGCTTGCAGCTCCAGCAGCTGCGTCGGCCTAGTTACTCCTCACAGACACAAGCACATCCCTTTGGTGCCAATCAAGTTTTCGGACTGGAGGGGGCGAAGGAGCGTTGCAAGGAGCAGCTGAAAGTGCCGGACATCTACTTCCACTCTTGTGTGTTTGATCTCCTGACTACCGGGGACGTGAACTTCACAGTCGCAGCATCCTGTGCACAGAAGGACATGGAGAGCCTCCACCCACACCGGGACAGGTGGAGAATCTACCCGCATGGTTCTGCAGCCAGCAAGTATCCTTCTGTCGCCCTGCTCTTGCTGACTGCGCTTTTGATACTCTGATGGCCGTGTTTGAGCTTGTGTGTAGGCTGGTGCACGACAGAGGAAGTTTATGGAGTTTTTTGCAGAGCACTGCTTCTTCTCCTGCAGAGCGGAAACAGCGGGCTGGACATCTACTGGGAACTTGTTTGAAAAATGTCAACCGGTCTTAAAGTGTGCGCAGGACAGTCTTCTTGAGAACACAAATGACTAGAACTCTTCTTTCTGAGCGAATCAAGTGTAAATACTTATTTTTTCAGTGTAATGGTGACGTTTTTTTTTAGATGTCTTTGATGTTATTCTTTAATTAATACCTCAAACCGAGGATGTATGTTTAAACAAAAGCACTTTATTTCATTTTTTATGTTCACACCACCAATCAGTGTTTGTTTTGCATTCACTCATGCACAAAGAGAACCCACCTGCGACAGGTTTACCAGTATGTAATTTCATCCCTCGTTCATTTCAGTTGAATTCTTGGAGACGTCATTTTCCAGTGTCTGATTTGACCTGGCATCTGTTTTTTAAGTCAGCGTCACTGTGAGCTTTACTGTTAAATGCATTAGGTATAGTGTTGCAGCGAAATGCCTTTAGTACTACTTTGTGGTGATAACGTTTTTTGAGCAGTCAGGCTGGCAAATTTTGCTTTTTTTACCGTTCAATGCACGTGACTGTTTCACATGAGTCACGTTTAGAGGTATTTCTACCTTTTTTTTTTGCCAAAATTCAGTGAGTGTACAGACTTCTAACTTTCAAACTCACCATATCGCTTGTTACCATTTGAGCCAAAGACAAAATTAATGTGTTCAAATTCACGACCAGCACCTCTCTTCCCAACTGATAAGATAAAAGAAAGAAACAATACACCAATTTATGGTGATATAATCAATTTCTAATATGCTGCAGTATGAGCTTAAGATTTATTTGATGCCTTGCAGAAACATCAAGACTTTCTGAAATGTAGGATTCTGTATAGTTACACCCAATCTGTTAGATCAACTTAGTTTTTTTGCATTGTTCTCTCTTAGATTGTGTGTGAGTGTCGTTTTGGTGAAGAGTGAGTGGTTAGTGTCGAAATACTTAACTTATTTATGAACTTAGTGTGCGTAGAGGAAGTTAAGCTCCATACTCTTGCTGTTGGATAATTTAAAGAAAATGTCAGCTGTGATTGTACTGCCACCTAGTGGTGCTTTCTTGCTATGTCAATGTGTTACTAAAAGTGCTAAAAAAAAAAAAAGATGCTGTGCGCGTGTCTTATTGAAACACAATAAATTAAAGGATGTGAATGCCTTTAAAATGTTTATTTATGGAAATATATACAAATCTAGGAACCACATTTTCAAAAGCATTTTAAGTATCAGCTTCATTTAAAAAATGCACTCAAGCTAAGAAAAGGTAAGAATTAAACCACCTGTTTGAGGTTGGGTTTCGATCAGATACCAGCCTCTGCCCGCCCCATAAATGCTATCTCCCTCCAACTGTCACTGACAGCAGCACCTGCTGCATGAACGTGCAGAGACAGAAAAAGGCGCCTATTGATCGGTGACAGCCCCCCCTTATTATTCCTGAGGCGGGTCTCTTCACTACAATTCACATCTCTTCTCTTTGTGAAATCAGTGATAAAGGCGGGAACAAGCTCCTCATGTTCAACCGACAAACTCTTCTTTACGTCCGACTCTTACTCGTACCAGCTGAAGATCTTCACTTCCAGAGATCTGAAAGGGGGATAAAGTGTTAAACAGTTTTGTCACTAAACTTTTAGACTTTTAGTCTTATAATTGTATTGACACACATTTATTAATATTAATGGAGTGTCAAGTTCAGGAAGTTCAATCAAAATGTTGAAATCAAGAGAGTTATTTGTTGATACTTATGGATTTCTGACTTGAATCCGTATCAGTTACTGATTTGAACTTAAGAACTGGATAATTATATTTTATGTAAAGTTAATAAAAAGTTAGGTAAAGCAAAAAAAGGGTGGAATTATATAAGTTTGCTTCCCCTGGCTCTATTTCAACCTTTTAATTAAGCTTCTTTTGACAAACTTAATATTTAATAGTCTTGTGAGTCATGTTCTGTATGTATAACAAGAGTCTTAAACTCAAGTAAGTATTGTCACTCAAGTAACAATCTTAATCTATTCACAAAAGAAAAAGTAACCACACTCAAGTGCTGAATCACTATTTAAAAGTAATATTTTATGTCCTTAGTTTCTCCAAATAACAACACAAACTGAGTAAACATTTTTTTCTACAGAATTAATGGTAAAGGAAGTTACTTAAATTTACAAAACTGTGTAAATATAACTTATTGTTACCCAACTTTTTCCTCACAGTTGTGATGTTTCATTAACTGCTTGTTGCAGATTTAGTCCATTTTGTCAGTAATGTTTCTTCTTAGTTCCCTTGAAATTCTAGAATTTAAAAAAGCTTTGTTTTCTAATAAATAACAGGAAAACACACTTACTTATCAGTTTTTCAAATTAACAAATGGTTCATTTTTTTCAGGAATGAATGAATGTAAGGACAAACTTACCACTTAATAACAACGTATGTGGTCATCAGAGTATTAAAGGTGAGTATCTTGATGAGGAGGAGCCTTAGAGCCAGAATCACGGCTGTGTTTGTCCACACGATGATATATTCTGACCAAACAAACCCTTCATGAGTCGTCTGCATGATTACAGTATTTGAAAGCTTGCTTATAACAAACTTTACCATCCGTTTCCTCATCTTTGTCTTCATCTTCATCATTATAGCAAGTCTTATCTTCATTATCTAAAATGGTAAAATGTAGAAAAGCTTTATATTGTCACTTATAGATGTTGACAGGATCTTACGTGTTCACATGTGGTCTACAGTACCCGAAACAGCAGTGGAGTGTCTCTTCTTGATTTTGGAGTGGTGTCTTCGCCTCACAGAGCAGCGATACGACGGCCAGTTACCAGTCGCCACAGTAATCGTTGACACCGCGTTGTGGCCCCGATGTCTCCTGCTTACAGCGCTGTTGAAGGGCGTGACCTGCCTCTGGCCTTTTGATCCCTCGTTCCAGCTGATCTCCAGACGACCTCTTCTGAAGTCTCCCACCACACAGACCAGCAAGGTCCAGCCAAGCCGATCTCCTGACAGATGAACCGGAGGGGCCAGAGACGCCAGCAGATGAGCCTCCACTCCTCCTGCCCCAAACAGGAGAGAGATGCTGACCTGGAGGAGTTAATGAGGAGGAAACAAGCTGCCTCTCTCTATGATTATAAGTTACATTTTCAGTGGAGAAATGTAAAAGTACATTCAATGTTGCAATAATTGTAAATTCCATATTTAATAAAATAAATAACTGTCCTAATTTGACTTTGTTTTCTGAATTTAGCTCATTTTACTTGTGAATTTTGAGCAATTCTTTCAGAGATTAATAAGATTAATGCACTTTTGTAATAGTTTTGAAGATTTGCACCACAGCATTGATGTTCCTGCCAAATATTTTCAAAATAATAAAAAGCCTCTCAAACTCACCTGTCCATAGGTAGATCATAGGCAGGTAAAAAAGGCTCCGGGTCGCTTCAGTCATGGCTTTGTTTAAGTTGTTGTGACTCTTCAGATCCCTGTGTGTAACTGCCTCCTCTCTTTGTGTGTCTCCTGTGTGAGTGTGTTACATAAGACCACACCATTTGGCTTTTCCAGGCGCACTGCATCATGGGGGATTGACATGTCTCATTGTTGTGACCTTATACTAAGAATGCAACCCCCTCACTCCCCCCTCGGCACACACGCAAACCTCAACGCATACAGTTATAGGAAACAGGGAGAAGAAAAGGACAACTCCAGCTCTGAACTTTTTAAAGTTTTATGAGGACGATAGAGAAGGGAGGAAAAGGCTGTCATGGAGACTGCAAGAGGCTCTGAAGAGTGACTTTAACAGCTAGAGACACACCTGCTGCGGCTGTTAGATCTGAGGTGAGATGAGATCAATACTCCCAGAACATTAGGCAACACCTGCACGCACAGTAGAAAGCTGGCTTTTCTCCCAGACTGCGGCTATTTTAGCTCAAATATTTGCTTATTTGTTTTTAATCCCCACAAATCTAGTATAATAAGTCAACACATGCATGCTAAAATATGAAACGATGTATTTTTATTGGTTGGCTTACTTCAAATATTTGTTAGAAAGTTGTAACCATTAGGAAATTCAGATTTAAAAGAGATATTGTTCCACATCTGCTTCAGTGCAAGATCATTTTAATTCTCACATGATTAAAAACGCCAAACAAAACACCTATGATGTTATCTTACATAGAAAATGCTTGGACACCATTTACATCACAACCTATACAAAAATAAATTAAAATTGTCAAAACAATTGGTAAAATGTTACCAGTAAAACACTAAAAGCAATAATAGAGTTTTTTAACAGACTGCATATATGGTACCCCTTAAAACGAAATAAAAAGGAAGATGTTTCCCTTTAACTATTTAGAAATAAAAAAAACAAACAAAAAAACAAATGCTGGCTTTCATAACAAGTAGGCCTAACTAACTAATTGTGGCTATTTGTTTCTGCAAATAAGAATAGTCATTTAATCAATAATGAAAGTCAATCAAAATTTAATTCATGAAATTATTTAGGGGAAGTTTGAGTCAAATGAGGCCTTGTAGACATCTCATTTTTTCCTAAAACTCGTTTTTGAAATGAACACATATGTTCAGAAATAAATGTTCCCCTGCTTATTCAAATGTATGTATTACTATTTGAGATCAATAGATCTAGACCAGCCATGATAACCCACAATTAATAGAATTCTGATGCCTTAACCATGAATGTCAAGTTTGTGTTATAAGGTCTTCTTTTGATCCTTCCTTGATTTTATGAGTCAACTCTTTATACCCAAAGTGTGGGAAACACACAAGCTTTTGAGTCATTATTAAGCATTGGGGTTTATTTTATTTTTATAACAATATACATAATATTTATAATAGGATAATAAAAAAATAACCAGGAAACTTTAAAAAAAAATCCTTCTTCATAGGAGTACATGTCAATGATTTTTAGCTTTATCAATGTGCATCATGTGCGCGCGAGGCATCATCTCTTCCGCGCAAGCGCACAACATTCTCAGTGATAATTATGGACAAATCAGAAACAGAAAGTGAAACAAAAGCACCGAGCTGAAGCGTGAGGAAGCTAAAATGACGGAGGTGATTCTCTTTTATTTTTTCTTAAAACAAAACAGCACCAAAGCGCGCTCTGTAGCACCATTGTGTCACAAAGTGCTGATTTCTTGCTTTTCTGCAGTACATGTTATTGTGAGCGCGAGGCTTTTACCGCGCGCGCGCTGGTGCTTTCAGTCCGGTACAGTGGAGCTTTACGTCAGTGTTACCTGAGTTGAACCTGCAGCCTCACTGGTAGCTGCGTCCTTGGAGTTTATTTGTTTTACTGACTTGGTTAAGACTTATTGGGGAAAATATGTTAAAATATTAAACTAAATTCGACTAAATTTCCTCAAATTAGTACAAAATGTGTTTATTATAATAAATAGGCTATTGGCAGGTTCTCTTTAGTGTTACAATACACGTCATTGATTAAATAAGTTGGTTTTTTTTAATCATAATTATTCTTTCTTCTCTTTCAGGTTTAAGAGAAGAAACTGGAAACTTCACTTTATTTTTCTAAAGCTTTCCTTCATTGTAGCTTCTCTCTCTTTTGGGTGCTATGATATGAAAATTAGCTGTAATTTAGCTAAATAAAACAGACTGAAACAGTTGTTTTGCAATGGCGTCGGTAAAGCTCTTGGAGCTGTTACTATGCAGTTTCTTCCTGGTTGGGTGTCACTCCTCCCAGAGTTCCCAGCAGGTGTCAAGCCCACCTCACCCCAAAGGAGAGCCGTCTCCTCTGGGGGAGGATAACCTGTCCTTTCCCTGGAGCCGTCTCCGTCTGCCCAGGTACGCCTCACACAGACCTTTTTATTTAACATGGGATTTCTTTGACCGACTTATCCGAAGAAGGAAATGTTTCTTCACCACAGGTACATCATTCCGCTTCACTATCATCTCCTCCTGCAGCCCAACCTGACAACTCTCCGTTTCACCGGGTCAGTCCAGATCCAGATCGATGTCCAGAACAACTCAAATTGGGTTGTATTGCACAGCAAGGGTTTACAGATTTCCAAAGCCACTATTTTGGACCACAACTTTGCTCATCTAACGGACCAGGTGGTGGTAAAGCCCATGGGATCACTTTTTAGTTGCTTTGTTTCTTATGTCAACCCAACAATCTCCTTCGGTTATAGGTTCTTCCAGTTCTTCATAACCCTTCCCACGAGCAGATTGGAATTTTCTCCCCCAGGGTGCTCAGCAGCGGCCAGAAGTATTTCCTGTATATTGAATTTGGAGCAGAATTTGCTGAGGGGTTCTATGGCTTTTATAAGAGCACGTATAAGACCAGTAAAGGAGAAACTAGGTAATAAAACGGCATATTTCTACAGTATGTATTTTTTATATAAATCCTTCTATAGTAGTTCTTTTATTCTTTCTTAGAACCTTGGCCTCAACCCACTTTGAGCCCACAAGTGCCCGAATGGCATTCCCGTGCTTCGATGAGCCAAGCTTCAAAGCCAGTTTCTCCGTTCAAATAAGGAGGAGTCCAGAATACATTTCTCTTTCCAACATGCCTATAGTTAGTGTTACATCATAACATGGTGGATCGGAATTGTGAATGTGTTTGTAGAAAAAGCTGTTTGGTGCTTCTCTTTTTCAGGTGAAGACAGTTGAGCTCCACGGTGGTCTGCTTGAGGATCACTTTGCACCAAGTGTCAAAATGAGCACTTACCTGGTGGCCTTCGTCGTCTGTGATTTCAAATCTGTCACGGCAACAACAGCATCTGGAGTAAAGGTTCTGTCTCAGTTCACTTTTTACACTTTTGGCACAAATGTATGTGTATTGGTCAGCGTATTTTATTTTTTCTATTTTTTTTTCTTATAGGTGTCCATTTATGCAGCCCCTGAGAAGTGGGAGCAAACCCACTATGCCTTGGAGGTTGCGGTCAAAATGCTAGATTTCTACGAAGACTATTTTAACATTCCCTATCCTTTACCCAAACAAGGTTTGACATTTGCTATTATTATTTTTTTTTGTCATGTCCTGTCTTCCTGTACTCATATGTTGTTTCTGTCAGATCTGATTGCCATCCCAGACTTCCAGTCTGGAGCGATGGAAAACTGGGGGCTAACAACCTACAGAGAGACCAGCCTTCTCTACGATCCCCTCACCTCCTCAGTCTCTGATAAACTTTGGGTCACCATGGTGATTGGCCATGAGCTTGCCCATCAGGTGAGAGCTTGATGGTGTGTCTGTCCTGAAGATGAATACGTCTAATCCTTACAAGCAATGTTGTTTGTCCACAGTGGTTTGGTAACTTAGTGACGATGAAGTGGTGGAATGACATCTGGCTGAATGAGGGATTTGCCAGGTATATGGAGTACATTTCGGTGGAGGCCACGTATCCTGACCTGAAAGTGGTGTGTGCTTTGAATATGTTCCTGTGTCTGATAAATCTTTTTTTTTAAGTAACTGAAAAAGGAAAGACTTTTATGTCCTGAACTTTTTTTTTCACCAGGAGGAGTATCTGCTGCACACATGTTTTGCAGCCATTGGACACGACTCCTTAAACTCCTCCCGGCCGATATCAAGCCCTGCAGAGAACCCCACCCAGATCAAGGAAATGTTTGACACCGTCTCCTATGATAAGGTCTGACGTTATCATATAATGATGACAACTTTAATTACATTGTTAGTATCTGCTTGCCTCGTTGCAGTTTAAAATGAAAAAAAAAAAAGATTTAAAAAACATTTAAAGTCCAACTCTAATCATCCATTGAGCTTTTTAAGCGTTCCAAGTGGTCTTTTAATTATTTTTATGATTTTTAGCCAAAATCATAAAACCTGTCATTTTCTAGGACATAGTTTACCTTTGAGTTGTGGGTGGGACCAGTAGCGTGGAGCAACCCCGCCCCCATTTCCCATCATCCACCTTTTTACACACTAGCTTTAAGCCTGCACACTCCCAACCTAACCTGCAGCTATCCAGCGATACATTTTTGAGTCAGACAGCAGCATGGATGAGGAAAACAAAGACAATCATGGATCTATTTATCTTCAGTTAGATGCATCACAATAGAGGGACCTTGTGGCCTTCTGAATGTAACTTCTACTTCACTGCTACACATACATTTTGTTTGTCTGCTCCTGATTCTCAAGTATTTATATAAAGGAATTGTCAGAAATGCAATTTTGAGTTTAAATTTCGTCACGTGTCCTCCATCATCAAAAAATGCCACTTTAAAACTTATTAAAATACCAAAAACTGTGATTTTTAGTCTTTAAAGCTATTTTTGTTGCAAAAGATTTATGTCAGCTGCTAACATTTTATTTATTTATTTATGTATTTCATTCCAGGGAGCATGTGTCCTCCACATGCTGAGACATTTTCTGACAGATGAGGTGTTTCAAAGTGGGATAGTGCGATATCTACGCAAGTACAGCTTTGGAAATGCTCAGAATCAGGATCTGTGGGACAGTCTGGCCAATGTAAGGCTCAATTTTAATCCATGTTTTTTTAAAAACCCAGGCTGATTCTCTCTCCTCTCTCTCTCTTTGTTTGTTCCTTAAATAAAGTACAGATTGATTTAAAGTAAAAGAATACAACCTTTCTGTGTGAAACAAAGCTGAATTAATTAAGTGCCAACTTTCAAAGGAAATACTGTTAAGTTAGCGTTGGTTTGCACTACTAATACACAACTTGCTTACAAGTTAAGATCAGCAAATGTATAGCTGGGATAGGCTCCAGTAACCATGTGACCCTAGGAAGGGATTAAGCGGGTTTTGAAGATGGATAGATGGGATAGGATGTAATACTGTTGTCTATTGTGGCAATAGTTATCAAATGTAGCAGTTTTCAGATTATTTTCTACCAGTGCTTTGTTTGGGTCTCTTGCTAACCACTAAATTAACATTTTAGCAACAATTTTAATGAGCCACCTTTGATAATTGAAGACACAACTTCAAATATTTGACCGTAAGAAAATGCTCTCTGCTTTATCTTGCAGACATGCTCAGAGGAGGAGTTCATCTCAGGCAAACACTGTTACAACAGAGACCAGAGCAACAAGAATGCTGTGTGTAAACGTCTAAACATCCACCTATTTCTCTCTTCTTATGCATTCTAATGCTCGTTGCATTTTCTTTTTCTCGTAGTACCTGTTTGCAGGGGAACATCTGGACCTGACTGCCATAATGAACACTTGGACCCTGCAGAAAGGCATTCCTTTGGTGACTGTCACCCGGAAGGGCTCTCGACTGCTGCTCAGACAGGACAGGTTCTTGAAGACAGTTCTGCCTTCTGACCCTCAGTGGTCATCGTTGCAGCAGGGGTCAGTAAAAAGTTTTTCAGAAATGTTCAATCAGGGGATCATTTCAAATTTCTCATGCTGATGCTCTCCTCTGTAGTTTCCTGTGGCACATACCTCTAACATACAGGACCGATACTTCAAGCATCATCCACAGACACCTAATGACATCAGCTACTGGTAAACAGAAAACTTGAAGCATTAGAAATGTAACTTTTTTTGCTATAAATTTAATTTTCCTTTTATATCACTCATGTTAGACAGCATCCACATAGGAGAGGAGGCCAGCTGGGTGAAGATAAACTCCGACATGACGGGCTATTATGTGGTTCATTATGAGGATGATGGCTGGGATGTAATGGCTAAAGTGATGAGAGAAAACCACACAGCTCTGAGCTACAGAGACAGAACTCACCTGATCCACAACGCATTTCAATTGGTCACGTAAGTGCAATCCTGTGTGGGACAGTTGAGCTTTTCTACATGTCTGATTTGCAGACTGCAAAGTAGTTATAAGCTGAGTATTTCAATTTAAAGGGCAGGCCATTTGTCACTCAACAAAGCCATGGACCTAATTGGTTATCTTCAACTGGAGAAACACACAGTTCCCCTCCTTGAAGGACTGGGCTACCTGGAGGCCTTTTACCACCTAATAGAGAAAATAGATGAGCTTGAATTGACCAAAAATCTGGGGGTAAGAAGAAAACAACACTCAGCATGCATGCTTTTTAATTAAACTGAGTTAATGCCATTGCATGATTTTTTTAATTTATTTTAGAGGTACATCCTGCACTTTTTCCGTGCCGTCATTGACCAACAAACATGGAGCGACAGCGGCTCTGTGTCGGAGCGGCGGCTCAGGTCGGAGGTGCTGTCACTGGCGTGTCACTTGAATGACCCCCCTTGTGTGGAACGGGCAAATCAGCACTTTCAAGAATGGCTTCAATCAAATGGAAAACTCAAGTACGTCTAAATTATAGAGCAGAAAATATGTCTACAACAATATAATAAGCAGGAACAGCAGTGTGTTTTGGAGAAATGTATGAACAGCTGCAATCAGAAGTTGATTTACCAATGTTTTACTGGGAAAATATAGGATTTTTTTTTATTTTTTAAGTTAATTTATAGATTTTCCAGAAGACTCCACTAATAAATAATTGATTTTTTTTTATTTTTCCTTTTTTTTTACCCATAAACCTTTTACAATGTCTTAGTTGAAATCTTTGCTCCAAAATAAGAAGAAGGCGGGAAGTTATAATTTTCTAAGTTTTGAGCTCATCAAACTCTTGCCGATTCAAGTCTTGTGTTTTTTTCAAAATCAGGATTTTGTGATGGATTTAATGCTTTGCTCCACTGTGTGTTTATACTTAGGAGGTTGTTTGCAATCAGTTTCTGTTTTTTTCTTTAAAAATTACAATGATCACTATGTGAAACAGTCCAGTTCTCTTTTACGAGTCTAAAAAATTGACCAAAAAGTATGTTATTTTTGGAAATTCAAAGGTTTGGTATTGAATTTACAAGCAAGGTGTCAGTTTGTCAACACTAGCTTCTGATGCCAGAATATTATCTTCTTTCTCTGAAGCTAATATCATCTTTATCAATAGGGGAATTCCTTAAATGTGTGCTTAATTAGTTGACATAAAGCTGGTAAAATTGCCTTCACGTTATATCAGACGTTTATGCAGAAACAAAGTTTTCATTTTGATTGGAGTGTTAATTTAAAGTATGCTTTAACATATTTATGGATCTTCTCTGCTTGGATGGACTCCAGCCTCCCCACAGATGTGGCAGAGACCGTGTACTCAGTGGGAGCTCAGCGCGACCATGGCTGGAACTCACTCTTGCACACTTACAAGATTTCCCTCTCTGAAGCCCAAAAACACAAGATCCTACAAGCACTGACCAGCAGCAAAGACACAGAGAAACTCCAAAGGTGCAGAATGTTTATTTTGCTTTTTTTAAGCATTTAATGCTGCCATCTTGTGACAAACATAAGTTAGTAGAAAAAAAAAACTGTTTAAGCTGCTTAAAGTGAATCACAAATGCTAAGAATACATGTGAAACATAAAAGCTGTTTTGATTGAATGGTTGTTATTTCTGTATGTTCGTGTGCAGACTGCTGCAGCTGGGTTTGGAGGGAAAAGTAATCCGGTCACAGGACTTGTCCACTCTGATTCTGATGGTGGCCAGGAACCCGAAGGGACATCACCTTGCTTGGAACTTTGTCAAAAAGAACTGGGACACACTTGTTGAAAAGTTAGTATTTGTTATTGGAAAGCCGGAAAATACTGCAACCGACTTTTCC
>NC_050520.1:19518153-19565117 GCF_002922805.2 Oryzias melastigma
AATATTGTAAAGGGGGCACAGCAAGAAAACATTGGATCAAAGCAGTCTAAAACTGAGGACTAATGAGTTTCCTAATACTGGATGCAAAGTTTTAAGAATACCATCCATCCATTTTCGAAACCCGTTAAATCCCTATGGGGTCACGAGGTTGCTGGAGCCTATCCCAGCTGCTGTTGAGTGAAGAAAGAGTACACTGGGAGGAAACCAGAGAGCAATGCATGCACAGAGAGAACATTCATACTCAGTTTTGAGAAAGCTAATATGAAAATGTTTTATATCTTTTACAGATTCCAGTTGGGTTCATTTTGCATCAGAAACATCCTCATTGGGACCACTGGACAGTTTTCTTCTCCAGATGATCTTACTGATGTATTTTTACATATTACCTTTTATTACCAGTTTATTAATTTCTTTGAAATTTTAAGATTTTCTATTTTTTCCCTAAAAATTTAGTCGAAATCAGCATTTATAAATCTTATTTAAAGTATAAAATGTGTCATCCACTGTATGTATGAATACAAATATATGTATCTATTTATGATTAAGAGTAATTATTATGTAATTATTTACATGTGTATGTTTATCTATTTTACCTAATTTTTCAATCAAGGCTAAATTATCAGCCAAAAATTGGATACATATAAGTGTAGAAGTATATCTTGTTTGTCTTCTTTAGTATTTTCTATTTTGATTACTTTAAATAAACCCATTCTAAAATTTCTGCTCTTATCCTCAGGTGCAGCTGTTTTTTGAATCCATCAGCGAACAGGCGTCTCAGCTGAGAGCCACACAGATCGCTCTGGACAATGTGAAGAAAAACATTCGCTGGATTCAGAGGAATTTGGAAACTCTCAGAAAGTGGCTGAATGAGCAGATAAAATGAAGAGCAGCTGACCAGCACAACAACATGCAATTATTTCTGATTTTTACAAGTAGTTTCTTAAGAAAAGGGTGTTTCACAGCAACAAATAATGATTCTTTTGTACACTAAAAAAAAGGCCAATTTATGCGAAAAAAAACTGCTGGTGGTGACTGAGATGTGTATTTGACAAAGAAAGGAGACTTTCATTCCAGTGCAATGTTAAATTTAGTGATGGACTCTACACCACAAAAACAATAAAATGGGTTTGTTGTAACAACTCGATGTGCATTTTTTGATCTAAGACATGCATAACTTAAGGTGGATTTTGCCATATTTATCTTCATTCCTGGGGGTTGTGTTCTACATCCGGTTTATTTCAGCTCCTACGAATATAAAGTATGATAAAGTTCAAGGTTTATAGAAGGCTGCTTCAGAAAACTCAATTGTTTTGCTCTTAATGTGAAGTATTCATCTTTTAAATAGTTTTAGGGATAAAACAAGATGCTAAAACAGCCAATAGAGTAATAATACACGCACACATATATATGTAAAATTTACATACAAAACAAGATGTAGGTGGGCGTTCTCGCCACGCCCACCACCAGTTTGGTCCAATCAGATGTCAGCATTCTAATTTGATGAGAGGCTGTCAACAGCAGCTTTGGAGAGGGAAAAAGTGCAATTTTCTCACATTACTTCAGTTTCGATTAAACAAATTGTAACGTTTAAGGCTTAAATGTTTTTTCTGTACTATTAGGATGTGTCCTCATACCATTTTAAAACGCATCTATTTGCATTGAAGTTATGGAAATCGGCTAAGTCATAATTGTCAGAAGTTAGCTAGTCCTAAGATAGCTTCTACGTAGTTAGCTAACGGTTGTACAGTGGAGCTGCTGTTTACTGTGTGCGGTAGACCGAGCCGGGCGGTGAGGCGCTGTAACACCACCCCATCTGTTGAAGGTCCTTAAACCAACACGTTTTCCAGCGTTTTGGACTCGTGGAGGCCTTTGACGCGGTTTCGACATGGATTTGTTTGGAGGGAACAGCTCAGGTAAGAACGGAGCACGATGCGTCCAGTATCGGGGGAGCTAACAGCAGCAGCAGGCCGGCTAATAACTCCAGGGACACTGGAAGCAACCTCACTGACAGTGACATTCATTCGAGGACACATGTTGAGAAGGGAGGGAACGGCAAAAACAGTTTAAAAGCTGCTCGGTGTTCTCAGGGCGACGAGTTTGTTTTATGTTGTGATGCTAACTAATCCTTGGTGTCACTTCAGAAGGTCTTTAGTGAGTCCATAACATTTTACCGTCTCTATTATCTATAAAATATACTGAGAAGATAGCAACAACACACGTTTATGACAGCATAAACAATTGAATGGTTATCTTTTATGTCTTTCTTTTCTAGTTTAATGGGGGAAAAATCAAGCTGTGTGTTCAAATTGAGTCAAGCTACCAACCAATTATCATCTCCTCTGTGCCTGCAGACTAAAAAGGGATTTTTAACCCAGCATCACACCAAATTGTCTTTAAACAGGAAGAAAGTTCTTTATAACAAATCTCAGCGGTTTGACTTCCTCATTTAGTCGACAGTGACTTTGTGACATTCATTGCAGACTTTTACAGTCTCATTGTGTTAATAACATACATTAATTTTATTTTGAGATACTTTAGGAAAGTAATCAACCTATAGTAGAGTAATAACTTAGCATTCTGCACGAGTTCCTGCTTAAAATTGCAGATTATAAAAAGCTAAGCTAAGCATCTGTTCAATAACACCAAATGTGGGGTAATAAAAGCGTTCACTAAACACACAGTCCATAAAAAATATGCTTTAACTATTTGTTTGCACAAACCCAACATAAAATCTTGTCTAAAGGAAATTTGCAGAAACTTCTGTAAAAGAGCGTCGTATTTGTCGCTTTTACTTTTATTGAATGTTGTAATTGCATCAACCTTATACTGAGTGGATGACTAGTTAAACCTATTTGTCTCTGTGTTGTGTTTTTGTCATAAACTCCTCTAAACAGTACACGGTATCTAAGTACTTAGCTTCTGGCTATTAATAGACGCTCATACCACAGTAATGTCTGTCCAGACAGTGAGACTGTGTTGCAGTCATATTAGAAACTCTGTGCCGAGCTAACAATAGCCAAAAAATCACTACTTCACGGAGTCGCAGTCCTGCTATTGAGCACTCACTTTACCTACTTTCCACTCTTCCTCTCCTGTAAATAATGAGTGTTTTTCCATATCCACTGTAAGTGTGTGGATCGATTGTGAGGCAACAAAGCAGACATCTACTCCTTCCCGGCTTGGGTTATTCAATTAGGAAGCTCAACGTGCCTCTGATTGTTCGGAGAATTGCTGAAGGAAGAATGTGGATGCTGAAAAGCGGAATGAATGCCTGAAAACAAGGCTCCAGTCTTGTCAGAATGCTGAAGAAGCGGCACGTTTTGAGGAACCGCAGGCTGCTGTACTCCGCAGTCTGTGAAGACTTTGAATGTTCGTTTCATTTCCGAGCAAAATCTGCAACAGCTTCCTCATTTGATTGACTTTATCGGAGCCAAAATGTTGATTAAATTCATAGAGAGTTACAAAGTTGAAAGTATGAGAACTTTATAGATGAAGCCAACTTGAATAACCTGTTTTTGTAGGTCAAGGAGCCACTGATGATGAATGGCGTTCTGACAGAAACTTACAGGAATGAATTCAGATGTTGCATGTGACTTTAAATTCCTTTAATTACTACTCTCAAGCTGCTCATCCTACTTTGCATCAGTGTGTTTTTCATAGAAAGATGGATCAAAACCTTCCAACTCTCATCTGTATCCACAAACAAGCAAAGCAAACGAAGGAGAAGAGTTACTGATACCACTGAAAGTGAGATCATGTTTATGTTAAAGTATACAGGAAGTAAGAGCATTTCCTCATACCGTGAAAACAAAGAGAGCACAAGATGCTAGTACTCTGCTCAGCATTAAGAATGCAAGCCAGAAAAAAACCTTATTTATACCTATCGAAAAGCGGGTTATCTTCTAACTAGATGTATTTTTAACCATTAACGATGGCATTATTTTGTGTGGTTAACTTATGCAACAAAAGCTAAGGAGCTACAACAACAGATTTTGTGTAGCACCCCTCTAATCATCTTTTTATTTGTTGTAAAAGTGTTCCCAGTGGTCTTTTAATTATGATTTATCTGTTTTTATCCATTTTTTTTAAAGTGTCATTTTCTAGGACATATTCTGCAGGGCAGCAATAGTTCGTTAGAAATTCACATCTGAGTTGTGGACAGGACTGTTGGTGTGGAGTAAACCCACCCCCACATCCTGTCACCCAATTATTTACACTTTCTAATTCTAGCCTCAACCTAACATTGGTTGTGCAACAAAAAAAACTGAAGCAATTTTGGAGCTTTCAAGTCATATAGTTGTAAGCCAGATGTCAGCTCAGACGAGAAAAACAAAGACGTACATGAATCTAGTCACCTACAAGTGGATCCATCAGAATGAAGCAGAGTAGAGAACTTGTGACCTGCTGATTCACAACAATTTTCTATAATATTTAGTCACAAGGAGGCCAAAATAAATAGTTCTTGACATCTGCAACAAAAGTTGTTTGTATTGTAGGAGCTAAAGAATTGTTTCAAAAATGGGGTCCATGTTTAATCAAAGATTAAAAAAATAGAATAAAAGTGTTGTAAATGATGGTAATTAATGGTCTCTTCTGTGTGTTTGCAGAGAGTGCTAACCTGCCAAGGAACATGATCGAGAACAGCATGTTTGAAGAAGAGCCAGATGTGGTGGATTTGGCCAAGGACTCTGCAGCATTTCCTGTATGCCACATTTTATTTTTTTGTGTCCTAAACAGAAACTTTATTTATTTCATGAATCACCATCACTCATGGGATAATCTCTTAGGCTGATGATGTCAGTCACACATTCAAAAATAAAGTGTAGGACACTTCAGTCACGTCCTGAGGTTATAAAGGATGCTAAAGATGGCCACGACCCGTGATGCCTTCACAGGCCGTCGGACAGAAATGCTTCTGCACTTTTTTGAAACAAATCCACCACATATGCTTTTAGAATATTTGGCCAATCCCACAAGAGGATTTGTTTTTTTCAAATAGATGTCTGCTTTTTTTTTTTTTAGCATCAAAGCAAAAAAAAAAAAAGGTTCACAGTAAGATGGAAATTATTTTAATGTTTTTTAGTGACTTGTTTTTAATTTTCAGTACAAGTTTGTGAGTCTGAACTTCATTTCTCTAATTTGTTTTCCTTGATTGCTGAATGAAGTCTGCTCTTTATTAAACGTTTTTTTTCTTTACTTCCTGTCTTTGATCTGGGAGAGATTCCTATTAATAACATGGGAAATGATTTGAAGTTTCATCGTCGACTAACAGTGTTCTGTTCACGCTCCCTCCAGACCTTTCCTGCTCTCGACCCGGACGAGATCACGTATGAGCCTCGCAGCTCCCGCTTACTGGTGCGAGGTCTGGGGGAAAACGACATGGACGAGGATGAAGAGGACTGCGAGTCCTCAGCTCGCCTCCTCGGCATGTCCTTCATGAACCGGAGCTCTTCTCACAGACCCAGCTCTTCTCCTTACACCAGACAGTCTCCGTCCAGGTAACACGGCCCGTCTTTCGGATGCAAATCGCTGTTTTCATAACAGTTAGTTTAGTGTGCGAAGTCTGGTCTGTAAGCAGGATTATATATTTAAGCCAAGTTAAAAATGTATTTACACAGACACTAGCAAAGCTTTCTAAACCTGGGTGGAAAAGAAAACAAACTAATTGCTGTAGATGGAAATAATAAAGACACAAAAACAGGAAATCGAATCAAGCAGCTCTGAGAAATACAGTTTCACAATAAAATGTATATACTGTTCCCTCTAGATTTTTCTCATTGCAATTATGCTTTTGTGAAAATGTTCACATCTGTCTGAAAAAAGTGAATGAAGTGTGTTGTGAGGAGTTTTTTCAGAACATAACTCCCACAACAACGGAGCAAACAGTGGAGCAAACAGTGGAATGAATTAATGAATTAAAGTTTTTAAAATTTGAAAAGTGCTGATCAAACGTACAGTATGATTCAGTTTAAATGTGTGTAAATAGTAGTTTACATTTTTCGGTCAATATTTGTTTACTCCACTACTTCTTATTACACTTGATTCTATTAAGAAAACAAAAGTAAGGCTCAATTTTTTCTTTTTTTTTTTGGTTCAGGTCATGTTCTCGCCCCTCAGCCCGTACCTTGATCGTATGTGTGCTAATCCTGGTAATTGTGGCTTCTATGACAATGGTACTGTACTTCCTGCCTGGCTGCACTTTTACCAAGGTAGGAATAATTCTTAGTTCCCTTAACAGTGAAGCTGAATCGTTTTTTAGTCTGACTCTCGTTGGTCTGTCTCTTATCATCCCTCGTTCCTCCTGCAGGACGGTTGTCCTAAACCGAATAAGACGGCTCCTCTGGAGCTGATCTATCCTGTGTCCACCAGTGGAGAGCTGTTTCCGTGGACACAGCTCCGCCTACCTCAGAGCATACATCCTCTCAGCTATGAGCTCACTTTGACCCCCGACCTTGACAACATGACCTTCACTGGCATAGCTGTTATAAACATGTCTGTGCTGCACAAAACAAACCGCATTGTCCTGCATGGTGCAAATCTAAACATCAGCAAAGCTACTTTCAAGGTGAGACTGAAATGGCTTTTTTTATATCTACTTAATTTTGAACACTTTTGTTTGTCTTTTGACAACAAATATCTCCTGGCTTATAGATTGGTGACGGGCAGGCCAGAAATGTTACAGTCCTGGAGTATAAGCCTAAACAGCAGATTGCTGTAAAGTTCACAGAGGACTTGAAAGCAGACCAGTTCTGTGTTTTGACTCTGACTTACTCCGCCAATCTCTCAAGCACATATGATGGTTTCTACAGCAGCTCCTACACTGATAAAAGTGGAAAGAAACAGTAAGTTTGGCCGGAAGCTGTTTTTAAATTCAGTTTATAATCTAATCACCAATGTAACGTTTTTGCTGAAGTGCTGTTGATAAAGTTGGCTACTATCAAATGAATGATTCTCTATTGATTCCAGCATTCTGGCAGCAACACAGTTTGAGCCACTGTCAGCCCGGAAGGCCTTCCCTTGTTTCGATGAGCCCGCTTTCAAAGCCACTTTTCTGATCAAAATCAACAGAAAAGAAAACTACACCACTCTATCCAACATGCCTCAGGTACTGGAAAACTCCTGTTTGGATTTGTAAAGTAGCAATTTAAAGACCCCACTGTTTTTTTTTTTAAATAATGTCTCTATAAATCTATAGACTTGTCATAAAAGAAGTGCATCCTGTCATATTTGTGCTTCTGTGTCATTATGTCGAGTTTGACAAAAATAATTTAGTCAGCCACCAATTGTGCAAGTTCTCCCACTTAAAGACGAAATAGGCCTGTAATTTTCATTACAGGTTTCCCTTAATTATGAGAGACAAAATGAGGAAACAATTTCAGAAAATCACATTGTCTGATTTTTAAATAACTTATTTGTAAATTAACAACTCAATAATTATACCCTTTATATATTTTACCCCCTTTATATAACCATTATTGGCAATGACAGCGGTCAAATGTTTTCTGTAAGTCTTCACTAGGTTTTTACAAACTGTTGCTGGTATTTTGGCCCATTCCTCCATGTAGATCTCCTCGAGAGCAGTGATGTTTCGGGGCTGTTGCTGGGCAACAAGGACTTTCAACTCCCGCCAAAGATCTTCTATGGGGTTGAGCCACATAGGACTTCCATAATTGCTGGCTGGCATAATACATTTTTGTATTAAAAAATTGTCCCTTGACTGGTTTTAAGACTCGGTAGCTAAAGACTAAGGCGACAGTCAGGCTTGGTAAACACCAACTGTAGAAAACTGTAGCCCTACAGCAGATGAATTTTGCAACTATTATATTTTTTGTTTAAAATGTCCCAACCATCTCTGTAAGAAAACTTTATTTAAAGAGTTGTTCTCTACATTGACTGAACTATTGGTACAATTTGAATGCTTTTATAGCCACACGTTTTCTATCTTTATCTACCTTTGTCTCTTTCTTTGGTCAACTTTAACTAATGGAGGCAGCTGTTGACTACTTATAATCATCCAGTGCATCCAACCCAATATGGCAAAGTTCCCACCTCCTTACTGGGAAGATTAGCAGCTACACAGATGGATACCAAAGTGCTTGAAAACAATGTTCTAACTTTTCTCAGACTGAGCGTAACAACAGCAGCTTAAGACGAGGTTCATATTGTTCCAAAACTTTAATAATAACCCCCTTTATATTATGTGTTTCAGACCCAAAGCAGGCTTCTCCCCAGTGGGCTTTTCCAGGATGAGTTTGAAAGGACCAGTGTTAACATGAGCACATACCTGGTGGCCTTCGTTGTTGCTAACTTCTCACCTGTCAACACAAGTGTTTCAGGAACCTTGGTAGGTCTAATGGACACCTTAGCTCTGGGTTTAGACTGTACATTCCTCTGTGCGTCACACCTGCATTAATGCTCTAGCACACACATCCCTGCACTTGTATACATTTTGTGTGACTGTGTGCTGGTTTCAGGTGTCTGTGTACTCCGTGCCCGAGAAGAAAGAGCACACCGAGTATGCTCTGGAAGCAGCGTCCAAACTGCTGGAGTTTTACAACACTTTCTTTGAAATTAATTACCCACTCAAGAAGCTCGGTGAGCAGACAACTGCACAAGTCCTACCTCTTCCTATTCCAATATTTTTAAAACTCTTTCTAAATCTTCTTTTGTCAGACTTGGTTGCCATTCCGGACTTCCTGGCAGGAGCAATGGAGAACTGGGGGCTCATTACTTTCCGGGAGACCACCTTATTGGTGGGCACAGATTCCTCCCCTCTGGAAAAACAAGTAGTCGCCTCCGTTGTGGCGCACGAGCTCGCACACCAGGTAGTGTTTTCATCTTTGAAGCTAACATGGAAGGAGTTGCAGTTGCTCATCCCACCTCTGACTGCAGTGGTTTGGAAACCTGGTAACCATGAGGTGGTGGAACGACCTGTGGCTCAATGAAGGCTTCGCTACATACATGCAATATTTCTCACTGCAGAAAGTGTTTCCTGAGCTCCAAGCTGTAAGTAAACAATGCAGAAAGAAACTTTTTATTCCCATGGACATTTTTTTTTAAATAAAAAAGCCTTTATTGTACTTGCAGGAAAATTTATTTCTGTCAGTGCGATTCCGAGTCATGGACAAAGATGCTCTAAACTCCTCCCACCCCGTGTCAACTGCAGTTGTTACACCAGAACAAGTGGAAGAGATGTTTGATTCAGTTTCCTACGAAAAGGTACATTTTTTCTTCATATATGTGCTTTGAACTGGCTTTAGTTTGTTACTGTAGTGAGAAAAACTTAGTTACACTTTAAATTAACTATATAAAAAATGCTTTGTTTGTGTTTAAAGGGTGCTTCTATTCTCCTGATGCTCAACGCTTCACTGCCAGGAGAGCAGCAGTTCAGAAAGGGCATCATTCAGTACCTCACACAGTTCAAAGGCTCCAACACTGAAACCAACAACCTCTGGGACAGCCTCACTCAGGTGTGGATGTGCGCTCATTCTTTTATATGTTGTGACTCACTTTGTTTTTTTATTGTATTGACATTTATGCAGTTTTTACAAGTGGACAGTAAAGGTAGACTAGAAAAGTTGCATGGCTTTTAAAACTATAAATAATGTATGCCTTACTTTTTTTTTTTTACCGACACTTTTTATTTTAAGAAACAAAAACAAATTGTCTTTGACTGTTTTGTTCTTTCAGGTTAAATAAAAGTGTCATATTATTTTTATTCATGGCTTATTTGCAGGGCTGTGAAAAAAAAATCTTTATCATGTGTCAATTGCACATTCGTTTGCATCAAAGAGGATGACATCAGTCTGTTCAGAGCGGCCTCAATGCTCCAAAATTACTCGCCATTTTTGTCGCTCCGATAACGTTAGATTTAAAGTGTGAGGGTCTGTAAGCAGAGAGCTCTCAGTTATGAGTGACGGGAAGGTGGGACAGGGTTACTCTGCTTCAATAGTCCCGCCCACAACTCAGAGACACATTGCTAAGGAACTCCTACTGTTCTGCAGAAAATATGTCCTAGAAAGTTTTTTTTTTTTAAATTATGGCTAAAACATCATCATCATGATTAAAAGAGCACTGGGAACAATTTTTAGATCAGAAGATGATTAGAGTGGGACTTTATCAGTCCAGAAAACTCTTAGGTCTTTACTTCAGTTTTTCTAGTAAAACAACAGAGTTTTTAGAAGTAAACTAAGAATAAATAATATATATTTATTTTATTTTACATACTGTTCTTGTATCAAAGAGCTTTGGCATCTCACTTCAGAGTACCAGCGTGAACGCCATGTTTTAGGTTTGATTGCTGTGTTTTCAGGTTTCAAACCCGCACCAGAACGTGTCAGAAATGATGAGCTCCTGGACGTCACAGAAAGGATTTCCTTTAGTCACCGTGAGCCGCAAGGGGGACGAGGTGACCCTCACACAGGAGCACTTCCTCCTCACCCCCGCCGACGCCTCTCAGACCTCCAGGTGGGGTTTCTTTAAAACGCACACGGATCACAGACTGGCAGCACAAACCTGACTGTGATGTGGTTCCGTTTAGCCTGTGGGACGTCCCGGTGACGTACGTCAACGACAGCTGCAGTGTGGCTCCTGAGTGTCGGCAGATTTTCTTTCTGAAGTCCAAGTCAGGTAAAAACACCTACCTGAGGAAGGGATTTGAGTCATGTGTTAAAACATTTTTCCTCTCTCATTTCAGCTACTCTTAAGGTGCCAGAGAGTGTGAAGTGGCTGAAGCTGAACTATCAAAACACGGGCTACTACATAGTTGACTATGGAGACGAAGGCTGGACTGCTCTCATCAACGCTCTGTCTGCAAATGTTAGCATCCTCACACATGAGGACCGGGCCTCGCTCATACACAACATGTTTGCTCTCTCCAGGTATAGATGACACCACAAACAACCTGTTGACAACACTTTCTTAAAATCCTCATTGACTTTTGTGTTTGACAGACAGGGACGCGTTTCCTTTGAACGCGTTCTCGGCCTGTTGAACTACACATCCAAAGAAAGTGAGACGGCTCCTGTGACCGAGGCTCTGCTCCAGCTCAGTAACATCTACAGGCTGCTGGAAAAAAGACAAGAGTTTGATCTTGTGTCTTGCGTGAAGGTAAAACCCATTTTAGTACACCCTCACATTATCTCTTTTAGAAAGAAAGGAGGCATTTTAGTGGCCCCTGATATCAAAGATCGTTTGGAAACAAATCTAAGTATTTACCTTCATCAAAACAGAAAAACTTTTTCATTGGACATCACCGACAAACCCTGTTAAACTTTATTTTAGTTATTGATTAAATATTTGAATTGAAAAGCAACATTTTTATTTTTTTACTTTTTAGGTTTATTAATAAACTTTTTGTAATTTTGCTTCACTGATGGAGGATTTTATTTTCTGAACTTCAACAGAAGTACATTTTGGATCATTTTGGTGCTTTGATGGACAACCAAACCTGGGACGAAGAGAAGAGTTTGTCCAAACAGGAGCTGCGCTCAGCCCTCCTGAGTATGGCCTGCAGGCTGGAGAAAGAAACGTGCACCCAGTCAGCCACAGACCTGTTCAAGCAATACGTGTCAAACCAGACCCTGCGGTAAGAACAAGGGAATCCCGCGTTGTCAAGGTTGTGACCAGGATATGCTCAAAACTTAAATCTTTTTTTTAACACAACAGAGCATTAGGGCCAGTTTACAAAAAAAATAAATTGCAACTTTGAATCTCGTCAATTAAAAAAAAAGTTGTAACTGTTAAATTGAGAATAAAGTCGTATATTTATGACTTAAAGATTCATAGGCTAAATGACTTTATGACTTTAAATTTTGTAAATTTGTAGGAAAAATTGTCATAAATTTATGGGTAAAAAAGTCAGAAAATTATGAGAAGTTTTTTTTTGTGTGAAAAAAGTCATAAATTTGAGATTAAAAAAAGTACATTTATAAGAAAAAATAAAATTTATGAGAAATAGTCATAAATGTAAAATAAAATAATTCATAAATTTACGATAAAAAAGTAATACATTTACAAGAAAAAAGTCACAAATTTATGAAAAATAGTCATAAATGTAAAAGAAAAGAATTCATACATTGAAGAAAAAAGTTATACATTTCTGAGAAATTAAGTCTTAAATATATAAAAAATATAGTAATATATTTATGAGAAAGTTGTAAATTTACACAAAAAAAACAAATTTACGTGAAAAAAGTCATAAATATATGAGATAAAAGTAATACATTTACAAGAAATACAGTAAAATTTGTGAGGAAAAATTCTTAAATTAAAAAAAAAATTATGCATTTATGAGTAAAGAACCAAAGTTGTCTTTTTGTCAGAGCCATTCTCAAAGATGAAAGACATGGAGCATCTTGTGAAGCTTTATTTCCAGATCAGTGTCAAAAACAAAGAAATTCTGAACCTTTTAGCAACTTAAAATCAAATCATTATCATGACTTTCTTGAGTTCTGTTGTAATGTGGAGTTTCATATTTAAAAGAAAGAGCTCAGAGACACACGCTTGCAGGACCACCACTTTATTCTACCTTTTCGATTCACATACCCAAAAAGCCAGAGCTGTTGGAATTACACATATTTAATGTAACATTTTTTAAATGTTCACTCTTGAAGGATTCCAGGAGATCTGCAGCAAGTTGTCTTCTCAGTGGCTGCACAGTCCCGAGCGGACTGGTCCATTTTGTACGACAAGTACAAACAGTCCACCGTGGATGCAGAGAAGCGGAACATGCTACTCGGCCTCGCGTCCACTCAGGACACGCAGCTTGTAGCAAAGTAAGAAACTCCGACTACATGACGAGGGTTAGAAACGCTTTAACTAACCTTTACCGTGTCTGTGCAGAATTCTTAATGAAGGTCTGAAAGGGGACGTCATCCAAACCCAGGAGCTGCCTTTGATCATCAGCACCGTTTCTAGAGGCTTTACAGGCTATCTGTTTGCATGGGATTTTGTCCAGGTCAACTGGGACCGCCTCATAGAGAAGTGAGTCCGTCCCATCAAAGGAGTTAAAGTTTTAACTCAAAGCAGCATCTGAGGGTTGATTCCTTTGCCTTTTAGATTCCTTGTGGGCTCGTTTGCCATCCAGACGATCATCAAATCCGTAACCTCACAGTTCTCCACACAAGCACATCTCGATCAAGTACGCTTTCAAGCTATATACTGATGAGAGCGTCAGCTATGGTTGTGATCTTGATCTTTGATGTGTGTTTGTGCAGGTGAAGGCCTTCTTCTCTGGTCTGAAGGAGCGCGGCTCTCAGATGAGGAGCGTGCAGGAAGCTTTAGAAACAATCAGACTGAACCAACGCTGGATGGAGCGGAACCTGCCCACTCTTCGAGAGTCGCTCACAAAAATCCAGTCTCAACCCGAGAAACAAGCCTCTGGGATGTCCCATTAAGATGGTGAAATACTTGCACTATTGTGGGGTTGTCTCAGAAGTCCCAGCATCCAGATTGGAGTGGTAATCAGTGGTGGGCAGGGTGCTGGATCCGTTTATTTGAGACTCCTCCTGAAAGTTGTACTTGATCGCTCAGGGTGGCTCTGGCTGTGTGTCTGACAGTGGGTCGTCGGGCAAAACACACACCCTCCTCTTGTTTTATGCTGTCGACCAAAACTCGCTGGCAGTTTTCATCTAAACTTCATGCCAGAGCAGACAATCACGCTCCAGATAGATTCCTTTATTCCAGCTAATCTCGAGCACTGCGCCACTCCAAAATCCAGTGTCCGCAAATGTCATTATTCTTCAAGTTACATGCAGAGATGCAGCTGTCAGGGTTTCCTCAACAAACTGAAAAAGTGCTCAAAATACTCCTGTAAGCTGAAGCATTTGCTCGTCGTGGTTGGGCTTGACTATTCGCTGGCATAAAATACCAAACTGGACATCAATTGAATGTATTGATAAACCTTCCCACTGTGCACCGTAGTGGATGTACCGACAACCAGTGCAGGTTAAAACCAACAACAACCGTTGTGTCTTAGAGAGCAGGCAGCGCACACTGGAACCAAATGGCCATTTTTTTTTTCTTTTCTTCAAGCCATTAAAAAATAATTTTATCTCTAACCAACATGTTTTCTTTTATTTTTGCCAGTTGTGGAGAAACTGTAGAGACTTTTCGATGCTCCATATGCTTGTAAATTGTAATTATAGTGTAAATATTGGTAACTTGAAATACAACCTGCTTTTGGATTTGTTGTTTTAAACATTGTGAAGTATTTAAAGGTTTGTTTTTTGTTGTTTAGATGGATTCTAGAGGAACTGACAAAAATTCAGGAGATTTTTTTATGTTCTGGGTTTAAACATATATTTCTTGCTGAATGTTACATTATAAGGGCTAGTGTCCAAAGTAAAGGATCCACATTAAAAAGTCTGTTCTGAAATTCAGCCTCAATATTAACCATGCTCTTGCCACTCCTCAGATTGTTTTTTTTGCCACATTTGCCAAGGACAGATGTACATTTAAGGTGGTTCCATGTTGAGTTCGTTCAGCTTGCATAAATTTCAGCTTTTAAGGTCATAATTTGCGTTTGTCAATCCGAGAATGTGTTTATAACAAGTGCCATTGATTGTTACTGACCGATCTGCAGCTTTCTTTGATTACTCCATTCAGTTCTGAGGTGAACGTTTGATTGGTGAGATGGGAGTTCATTTACAAACAAACATGCGTGGCATCAACCACACTTCAGGGGGATAGAACAAAGACAAAATGAATGCGTATTCATTTGTAGTGGTTGAGTTTCATCCAGAATGTAGACTTTCCAAACCCCAGCATTTATTTTAGTCCATGTGAAGCTTTGAAAACATGTTTTCTTCTGTTTCCAAGTTGCATCGTGACAAAAGTCGTGGGGAATCATGTCGAGTCCATTATATTGGTATTATTTCCTTTGCACTGAAAAACCGGCACAGAAAGGCTGCAGAGATGTTTTGGTTCGGCTCTTCATTTGAGCAAACTCACATAAGCTAACTTTTGAATTAGATTTTTCTCATGGTTCCCCAAGGTTCTTTTGTTGATCTTCTGTTAATATGCTTTAATCTTGTTCGTTTACTGACACAAAACTGAAATTGCTTTCAGTGAATACACTCCAAATAAAGTTCAGCTTCACCCAGACTCTCCTCACTTACTTTGTTACTACTTCCACTGTGACTTGAATTCACAATACTTGTCATTAATTAGAAGCCTATTTACAAAAGCTATTTTTTTAATTATTTTTGTGTAGAATAGTGGTTTGATTGTTTTAACCTGAAAATTCAACCTGTCCAACAAAAACCATCTTTAAACCACCACTAGAGGGCACTCTAGTTGTGGAAGTCTTACTTTGATGCTTTCTATTTCTTTAAATTTAATGTAATAGTTAAATTCAACCATACCATTTATGTTTTTTATTTACGTTGCAAAAGTATTTAGTCATAAGCTTTGACAAAGTATTGAACCCACATAGAAAGGCACAAAGACCTTTAAATCCTTTGAAAAATGTGTGCTACAATATTTACATTTAACCATCATCACTTCTTTACTCTTAAAAAATAGTTTTCAAAATACACAAAAAGTTCTGAAAAATTTTACAGCCCTATCTCGCATGCAAAAATTCAGAAAACTAACATTTTGTTCTTCCCAACAAATTAAAAGACCGCAAAACCAGTGATCCGGACACAGAAGAAAAGGTCAGTGAAGGCCACACCAGCTGGTCTCTGTTCTTCCCAAGGTGCAGCCAATCAAGCTAATTAACTGGAGGACCAGCACCAGTGAAGAAGCAGAGTCATGACACCTCCCAACTTAAGAAAGGTTCCTATTAACCAACAAGATCCAAAGGATTGTCCTTCTAGTGCCTTTAGAGTTCAAGATTAAAAGAAATGGTCTGACCAAAGTATTAAGAATCACTCTGCTCGACCTTTAATGGGCTGCAGAATCTGGTTTTCTTCCTCCATCTTTAGAGAGAAACATGAAACAAAACCTTAAAAAGAAAACAAAAAAACATAAAAACAGGGGTTTCAGACCCCCATTTTCAAAACAAACTCAACCAAAAGGTTGAATTTCCTGGCAGTACCTTATAAAATGAACATTTCTGAACCGATTTGAAGATTTTGGCAAACTAAGGTTTCCAAATACTCAAAGAACATCACTGCATCAGAACATTTAACAGGTAAAATGAGAAAAGAAAATCACAAATGGACTTCAGGAGAAGCAATTAATTCCAAAGTGGTTGCTGCCATAACACACATCATGGTGGTTCCACATGACCAGTTTCTTCTGTGTTTATGCAGAAAATCCCAGTGAACCAATATGAAAATACTCCCAAACAAGGAGAACACACAGGGCCTTTCCACACTTCCAACAACGACAAAGACTGGATAAACATCCATACCCTAAAGGTAATAGGAAAAAAGTATACACCTCCTTGACAAGCATCTTTTAACACACATGCAAATCCTGGACACTGAAGGTGTGACTGGAAAATCAAAAGTTAGCATTATTAAGCCCTTAACGAATCACAAGGAACACCACAGAAATTTGCTAATTAAAAAAAAAAAAAAACGTTGCAACTGCACCATTCTGATGGATCCCGGATGAGCCCCCGATTTATGCTTCTGCAGCAATGTAAAAATTCTATCAAGCCCCACATTTTCTTCTTCTTTTGGGTTTCACTGATGAGTAGCAACTTATTTTAAGTGCATGTTTGTCACCTACTGTGCAGAATCACCCAACTATCTCTTCTTGTGCTTATTGTCTCATTTTTACCCTATACAGTTCATGTTTCCCAGTATCACGGAAAGTTGTTGGTTCAGAAAAGCATTTTAAATTAGCAAAAAGCAGTGATTTTTCTACAGAAGGAAAAGTTAATGAAGGCTACATTCTTCTGTAGTTCACAAGGTGAGACCAATTGAGATAATTAACAGAAGGTTAAAAAAAGTACTTAGGTCTGTGTTCTCCACAGTTCATCATTGAGCCCTGAGAGATGGTCAGGTGTGCCGGGGGAACAATTCAATTTCCACTAATTGGGCAAAAAAAAAAAAAAAAGTTTACTATTGCCAGGATTTCAGCTCTGTGTTCCTCCAAACAGGCCCAGGTTTGACATGGAGCAGGGAGAATTATTATCAGTCATGAAATACCTTTTTCTTTGTGTCTATTTTTTAATGACTACAAATTTTCAATATCATGGAACCCCCTAAAGGACAGAGATTTTTTTATTTATTTATTTATTTATTTTTACATTTTCCGTTGGTTTGCCTTGAGATTTTCATCAAAAGTAAACATTTGGCTCCAAACCTGTTCAGGTTTTTATCTGACTTGGTGCCAACACTTCAAAGATTAGAAGGAACACGAGTTAGAATAAAACAGGAGTGTTGGAGGCTCTCACAATGTTTTTATCATGATGTATTAAATGACAAAAATAAACTTGCTCCACTTGTGAAAAGTTAAGATGACCTGGATTTTCATGTGTTTATGCATTCTTTGAGTGCGAACAATCAGATCTGAACGCTGGTGAATTTTCTTGATACTTCATGAAAGGTTTGCAACGAGGAAGGAGATGATAGATAAGTCAACTGCTCATTCCATAAATCCAAACGAGCAGCTTTCCAGAAACTTCCGCTCACTTGACAAGCAACATTATTTGAGTTCACCTTGCGGCGAGTGAAGACATTAGCATTACTTTGCAGTCAGTTCCTCCTCTCCAGCAGGGCTATGGTATATAGGGAACACCATGAATAGTGATGCAGCAGCAGATTACCTCTGGCCTGACAACGTTTATGTAACAACCACAGTTACACAATCAAAGGGAATTTATCTTCTTTTCCATCTCAAATGTTAAAAGCATTTTTAGAAATGTTAAAGGTTAAACACTGCTGAATAAATGAAACAGAAAAAGCAATTGGAATTCTCTAGAAAGTCAAAACTTATTTGGATATCATAGCTCTCTATTTAATATACAATTAATTGATTGTTCCACAAACAAACTATGCATTAAAATATAGGGATACATAGATATATATATTTCGTTTTTAACTATATATTTAGATTCATTCTAAATAATTTGGTTAAAAACTAAAAATGCAGTTTTAAACTAAATATTTCATTTTGAACTAAAATGTATGATTGGTCTAAATATATAGTTAAAAACTATATATTTAGTTAAAAAAATAAATATATAATTTAAAACTAATTTTCTTGTTTAAAGCTAAATATTTAATTTTTAACTAAATGGAAGAAGCGGATAAGAAGATGGATGGATGGATGTTTAGATTGAAGCTAAATATTTAGTTTTCAGCTAAACATTTAGGTTTTATTTTGGTAACTATTTAGTTTATAATTAAATATTTAGTTTTAAACTAAATATTTAGATCCAAGCGGAATATTTAGTTTTTTAACTAAAAATGTAGTAAGAGAACTAAATATTTATCTCCAAACTAAATATTTAGATACACAACATAAATATTTAGTTTGGGAAATAAATATTTCAATTAGATATAAACATTTAATATGCAAACAAAATATTTAAATTTATAAAATAAATCTTTAGTCTGTAGGCTGAATATATAGTTTTAAAATAAATATTTAGCTTAAAATTAATTATTTGGTTTGCTAACTAAATATTTTGTTAGTAAATGTAACATTTATAAAAACATTAATATAATGGATGAAAATATGCATTTGAAAAACAAAATATATGTTTTTTTTCCTAAAACACGCTAAATATCTGAAAACATTGATGTCAAAATTTTACTTCTCTGGTTAACAAATGGCAAAATCAATTGGACAGTTTGATTACACAGAAGTGTGGTTGACTTGGAGTAACATTGAGTTATTCAGGTGTTCCCTTTATTTCATCGAGCAATAAACCTACATATTGTAAGAGCAGACAAGCAAAGCCCCCAAAGCTAATGGCAAAAAAAGACAAAAAAACTGAAGTGGTTTAAAACCAGAAAGATCGAAGTTAAACTTTTGACTCGTTTTGAATAAAAATATATTTCAGTTGTGAATAATAAGAAATGATCTGAGGAACTTTTGCAATGGAATCATACACTTCCTGCTTTTGAATCCAGCTTCACTTGACAAAGATTTAAAAAATTTTGTGAATCTGTTTCCAAGAAAATGCTGTAAGTAAAATTGAATATTTTATTAATTAAGTCAAAATTAAAGTAGAGAGTTAACTATTTTCTTAATCTGTGAGAAATAATTAAGCACACAGTAAAAAGAATTATATTTGGAATTGAATGGGAATAGTCTTCAGTCTGTTAGAAGTTCTCCATGGAGTCACTGCACCGCTTCAGAAATCAGACCCCAGGTTGTCTTTGCTTTAATGAAAAACTGGGATTCCTTGCATATTTGTTAATGTGAAACAAAGTCTCCATCCCAGAGTATGTGGACGGTGAAAAACTGGAGCCTCATTTGTACGAGTCTTTCTTTAAATGCCCTCATAGACGGCATTCTTGACTCTCAGGGGGAAAAAACGTTTTAACTGCAACAAAAGTGCTTAGCTAGACGTGTGACTGAAGTGTGATTAACCTCTTATGACCCAAGCTAACATTTGAGCTAACATTAGCTACTGTGGTATATCTGTTCACTAAACTGCAGAAAAGAGAAAAAAACAAATTGAAACAAAGAGAATAAACTCGTCACACTTGTTTAATGTCAAGATGACCTGGACTATCATGTGTTTATGCTTTCGTACGTCTAAAACCAGATCTGAACGCTGATGAATTTCCTTGATAAATCATGACAGGTTTAACACGAGGAAGGAGATGGCAGATACTTCATGTGCTCATTCCACAAATCCTAAAGCGTAGCTTTCCAGAAACCTCTGCTCACGTGACTCGCTTTGTTCCTAAGAATGTTCATGTTCTGCAATGACTGAACTCTCAGCTGATCAAGATGATGAGTCAGATAATCTCATTTTCCAATCTTTCATAGGGGTCTGCCACCATCTAGAGCCACATATGGCTCTTTTACCCCTCCATTGTGGCACTTTTATTAAAGAAAAATGGAAATGTTGACAAAAATATTAAAAAGTAAGTGTAAAGTAAGAAGTAAAGAGAAAATAAAAGTAAACTAACTCATTTACAGTTGAAGGACAGTGCGTATCACAAGTACAACATTTTGACACATTTTCATTTTCCAATAAGCACAACTAGTATTAAGGTGCATCAGATTATTTGGTGAATTTTCCATTTTTTTTTAAATAAGGAATTTTAAGTGTGTTCAAAAAATACGGCAGGGGTCATTTAATTAGCTCGGCTTTCATTTTGGTTTGTTAGATATACATTTCGGGCAAAGATGCACCAACATCTGAGAAATTAACTATTTTCATTTAATTACTGCTTCCATTACACTTGCTACTACTACTTTTATTGCATTGAGATGATCATATATGACAATGGGTCTTTTATTTTGAAAAGAACTTCTGTCAAAAGTTTAAAAAAAGGCTATTTTCTTTTTATGTTTGTGTTTTATGCATGCAAAATGAACAACAGATAATTTATGTTAATCATAGTAGTAACAATAGCAGAAATACAAATCAGTGTCTTGTTTTTTAAAGGGTTAAGGAAGGCTTTGGAGCTCCTAATGGAGTCGATTTTTTCCCTATAAGAAAAAGCAACTGCTTTCATATTTTTTTATACCAAAACCTAAATGAAAGCATAAAAAATCCCTACTCCAGTAAGCAAATTAAAACTCTGATAATCCTTGCACTACTTAATGTTCCAAAAGGCTCTCTGAAGCTGAAACTCCAGATTCCCTCTGACATTTCACGAGTTCAACCTCAACATTATTTTTGCTGAAAGTACTTAATTACCTCTAATGTGTCCTGATAGCTTCACTCGGTATGATGCAACATGGCAGGTTGCACCTTGACAGCTCATTCTGTTGAAAAAAACAAACCTAAAGCTTCTGGTTCGACATATTTACAGTTATGTAATCCTCCCTGGAGCCAATCTTCATTCTCCATCTGACAAATGCTAAATGTTACATAGAGTTGGTGCAGACCAGCATGCTCTTTATGTTTAATCATAGTTGCTTTGAATTTGTATTCCCATGCATTTAATTTAATAATTCAAAATTAATAATTTGAAGGACTTAGAAAGCATCCATAGGAATGTTAAAATGTTGAATGTCTAAAACAGTTTATTTACTGAACACAAAAGTCCATAGAGTTAGACAGGTCAGCAGAATAAACCTCCACTAAGGACATTTATGAAAGTCACCTTCATCTTCTGAAATGGGGTCATTTTAGAGCAATGGATAAAGGAGCCTTTAGGTACAAACAGAAAATTTCTGTTTCATCTTCTCTGTCCAAGAAAGTCACTAAAGTCCCTCTTGAATCATCTTTTGAGCCCCTTTTAAAGACTTCCCAATGGTCTTTTACTCATTATTATGCTATTTTTAGCCACACTCAAAAAAGAGTTCAAGCCAAAGTTCATCAGAAATTCCCCTTGTTGTGGGTGGGACTGTTGACCCTGAGGAAGTTTGCCCCCATTTCCCATCCTCCATTTGTTTACACTCTCCCTGAGTGACTTGCAGCCCCTCAAAAACCCCAACCTGACATTACCGGTGTTAAAAAAAAAAAAATTGAGCTATCCAGTCAAATAAGGAAAACCAAGACTTGCATGAATGTCTGCAAGCTGATGCATCAAAATAAAGCGGAGCTTGTGGCCCTCTTTCTGTAGCTTCTACGTCTCAACTATAAGCCTTCTGCTCCTGATTCACAACGATTTGTGTAAAAATGAAATAAATAAAGAATATTCAGAAATTCAAACTTGAGCTTAAATGTCTTTATGTGTCCTCCATCATCAGAAAAAAAGCCAGAAGAACCTGTTTAAAACACAATTTTCATCAGAGTGGGTCTTTAAAACCGACATTTCCCGGAGCAGCGGTACGGTAGTCAACACCTTCTTCCCTGATACCCAGATGGCCCAAAATTTTAACAGCGTTGACTGTGAGTTTTTCAGATGTTTGATTACTCTATACATCAGCTTCAGTTTAATTCTTCCCTCCACACGGCTCTGTGGCTTTGAATAAAAATGTGAACTATTTCAGTAAATCATACATTATAGTTAATTTTTTTTACTTAATCAAGTTTTGTCATTACAAATTTATTTATTTATATTTTAACATGTCAGATAACTGAGAAAAAAATGTTATCATGTTTATATTCAATCGGAAAAAAATGGATAAAAGTCCAAAAAATGAAAAACATCATGTTTGATTTGACTTTCTTGCTTATTTGACACATGCCATTTTATTTTGAAGAGAACTTGTGCACTGCTGTAAAAAAAAAACAACTAAAATGGTTGTATAATTATTTAAAACATTCTCTATATAAATAAATGGCTGTAGGTGTAGGGAATCCCAACCTATCGTTCTTATCAGCACAGGATGGGAGGTCTTTCTCCAATGACTGAGGAGCTTTGATACAGAGCAGAAGTTACTCCATCTTTCAAAAAATATCCGACTGCTTCAAGATGAGAGCAAAAACAAAAATTCAAGAAGCTATAGGGCTAAAAAACTCTAAAAAGATGTGAGTGTTTTACTGAAATGGCAGAGCGAAAAAGAAGGCCTCATGTGTTAATCTTCAGGTTCTGGTGTGGTAACCATGACTCACCTGCCACTTTACTCGGTTCACTGCTTTCTTTGGGCATCGGCACAGATATCTAATCTGGTCATCACTTGGCAGCAGCTCAGAACAGTCACGGGTAGGATGACCTGTAAAAGTTCAAACAGCATCAGAATGTGGACCAGAGGTGATTTTTTTAATTTTTTTTTTTAGATATTACGTTTTTAAGATAACACCTGAGATTGTTATAATGTGCTAAAGAAACTCAATACGATCTGCTCTGTGAAGAATATTTTACTCTTCTGTTTCTTAACTATTCCACTCTTAAATGCCTGGTTTATGTGTGATTTTGTTTTTTATTCTCTTTTTTATTTTGTGATGTATGATGGTGCAGTAGTTCCGCCTCACAGCAAGAACGCCCTGCTTCAAATCCTCATGGGGATCTTTCTGAGTGGAGTTTGCTTGTTCTTGCATGTCCGGCTTTTACCTGAACGCTCCAGCCTCCTCTCAATACCAAAGGAGAGGAGTACTATGAAGTACTCCTTTGCAGTACTATGAAGCTACACTTACAGCTACATTGCAATTATAAGAAATATGGTAAACCTAAATGTCAGATCTGTGGGTTTATCTAGTCAAGTCTCATCATTTTCCTACAGCACGTGTCTAAGTCAAGGCCTGAGGGCCACATCCGGCCCTCCAGATCATTTTATTTTATTATTTTTAATGGCCTGATGTTATCCTGCTCTCATTTCTAACTAGTATGATTTTAACACAATGTATTTTTATGGAGAATTAAATCTTAAAAGTTATTTAAGGTTTAAGTTGATTTATACTGGGATACTCTTCCTGCCTTTTTATTATTCTTAATTATGTTTTAAAGTTACTGTTTTAATGTTTTAAAATTGGGAAGCTGCCAGCTTTTGGGACTATTTTAGCATTCACTAAGATTTTTTTTTGGGCTATTTTGGAGTTAATATTTCAACATGTGAGCTGTTATGGTTAATTCAGGCTTTTTAAACAAAGCTTTTTAGGCTGTTTTGGAGTTAGACTAATATTTACACCCTAGCTGTTTTGATGATTCAGTTTTTTTTTCTGTTTTTAGGCTATTTTGAAGTTTAACTAATGTTTTAGCTACAAGCTAGCTGTTTTAATTTTTTTTGTTGTTTTTTAGGCTAACTTGGCATTTAGGTAATATTTTAGCTGGCTATCAGCCTCAGCATTTTCTGCTATCAGTTTCAGCCTTTTCAGCAGTCAATTTCAGTATCTTCAGCTATCAGCACTAGCATCTTCAGTAGCTGAATTCAGCTTACAGCATTCCCACTAACATTATCACATGTAATGTCTAATCTAGTTCATATTGTTAAAATTTTAGGGGTTTAAAGTTTAAAAAATTTAGTTTTAGAGAGTTCAATAAATGTTTATCCTGTCGGCCCACAACTTGAGGTGTGTTTTGGATTTTGGCCCCTTGTGCGATTGAGTTTGACACTCCTAACCTACAGTGTCATCTGTAATAAAACTATTAATATACATAACCACCATAGAGATGACTGAAATAAAACACAAAAACACCACAAATGTATTTATTAAAATGTTTTAACTTTAGGAATTCTCTAAAACATGTTTTGAGAATAGTTCCTGAAAGTAACATTTTGACTTACTGTAGCATATTACTTGTGCTGACATGTAAACCAAACATGAATTAGGACCCAGTTTTCAGTAAAAACAAAAGCTGTTTGGAGATTTAACTCATGCTCGACGAGTTAGTGTTTTCCTAAAGTTTTTAGGAAGCTTTTAATATTTTGTCAACACTTTAAGGAGAAAAGAAATTCCCAAACCTCATGACATCATGCAGACCACAACACTGGAAGAATTGGTCTTATCTTGTTTTCTTGAAGTCATGCAGTGCAAAGTTTCCTCCACTTTGACTGACATGGTTACATAATAATCATGTGAGGATCACAAGCACAGAGTATCTGTTTTTTTTTATTTTTATTAAAAAACAAAAAATACAAAAAATGTTAATATTTTTTATACATTTATGATAATTTTCTTAAAAATAACAAAAATGGTCTCCACCATAAAACACGTATAAAGAAAGTTTTATACAAGTATAACATTTTTCTATATGTGTAAGTCAAAAGCAACATTAAAAACGAAAAAAAACATGTTTTAAATAAAGAATTGTGTCTTTTAAACCTTTTAAATGTGTGTTTTACCTATTTTTATGATTTCTTTTGTATCAAACAAGTTTAAAATTATATATAAAAGCTAAAAAATATGGTATTGAACAAGTTTATAATGCTTTTCCTTGAAAACAGCAACAACAAAATGGGATAAGACTGTAGAGTCATGAAAATTTATGGTGTGCTTGAAGAAAAAAAAGCTGTATAACGCCATATAGAGTTCAATACCGATAAGCAAAAACTGAGATTATTTTTATGTGTTGACACTTCAAAGCGAATCAGCTTGCATTTCTTCTGTAACTTTATCTTCTTCACTCCTCTCTTCATCAGAAACCTGCTCAGGTCCTCGTTGTTCGGTGCATGAGCTCTCAACTTGACCTTCAACTCTTCCCTCTTCCATTCTCTCGATCTCTAGCCTTATTTTCTCTTTCTCGTTGAGTATCAGGTCTCTCTCAATGGCTTTCAGTTGCTCTTCTTGCTCCTTCCTCACTGCCTTGGCCTTCTCTGCCTTTTCATTCTTCTTCATCTTCCAGTAGAAGGTCAGGTTTTTCTCAGGATAGGTGACTTTGGCGAGCGGCAGCTTGAAAATCTTGTTGGTCCCGGTGGTCAGGAGGAGGAAGGTGAGGGCTGACAGGCAGAAAGGCCAGGTGCATGCTGGGAGACCAAACTGCACAAAGATGGAGAAGCAAAACTTACACTCAACAAAGTAAAAAAAAAATGCAGAATCAGGCAGGAAAATGTATATTTACCGTGGACATGATGTTGGCGATGGCTGAGCCGAGGTACGCACAGAAAAAAGCTGCAGAACAAACCAGAAAAGATGAGTTTAGCCAGAGTAAAATACAACAAACGGCTGCAGATTAGATGCAGCCTTTGATAAATCGTTTATCTCTTGAGCTGTTTACTCACCGCATGTGATTGCAAGCAAGTGCACCTGCCAAGTCAGGGCGTAAAACATTCCTCCAACTGCAATACAGGCTAGGACGCAGTTGTACCCCCACAGACCAAAGTAAATGTCCCCAAAAGGAGCCGCTAAAGCCAGACCTGAAAAAACCCAATTCACATTTAAGAACATTTGCAGGTCGTTCCAACAAACCCCATGCTTCACCTCCTCACCTGAAACCATCCCCACTGCAGATCCCATGACAGCATGAACACATGTGATGGGAGAGGAGATGAAGAGGGAGATGATGAAGATTCCTCCAGTCCAAGGGTTGTCACAGCCATACACCTGACCAATTCCCACAGGAATTGACATGAACAGCTGCACAGATAAAAACAGGAACATCAGAAACTATTTAAGGAAAATTGTTTCTTTTTTTAAATATAAGTTGTAAAGGAAAAAATGCAAAAGATGATGACTTGTTTCTGACCTTGGCCACGTCAAGCTCATCCCAGGTGATGTTAGGGAGCTCAGTGCGAGGCTGAATGAGCACTTGGGGGAAGTGGTGGTTGTAGTGGCCCGTAGCAACCATGTGGAGACACACCAGGATGTTGAAGGGCAGCGTGAAGACTGGCAGATCCCAGCGACTGTTGATAGATGCCAGAGCACTGGACACCACCGGGCTGAAGTCCAGGGATAGAGGACAGATTGCAGTTGAGAGCTGCACTAAACATACAGTATAAAGAGTGTTGCTATAATGGGCTTACCACATCATAGACATGAAGATGTTGGGCAGCAGGAGCCACCAGTACCAGTTTCCTGCATTGGAAAACACTGCCATCAGCAAACCCACCAGGATGCCGTTGTAGCCGTACAACCCAGCGGCTATCGCACCCCTGAAGGATGAACTCTTTGAGTCAGTGTGCACCAAATTATGAAATAATTTAAGTCTGTGTACACTTTCCCACCTGTCTTGCTGCAGAATGAGAGCAGAGATGGTTGCAAAGAGGGTTCCCACAAATCCATTAAGAGCCCACCAGTAGTTCTGCAGGATGAGGCCCGCAAAAATAAGGAGGCCGCTCAAAGGGTTGTTGACGAACATTACTTGGGAGGCTCCGCGCAAAACCCAGTCGAGGAGCTGCAGCACGAAGAATTGCTCTGCAAAAAGAGGATGGAGGTTACTGCAAGCAAAAGAAACCAAGAGCACGGATACAGATTTCACAGGAGGTCGTTATATGATTTTTTTTAAAGTTGACCATATTTCTTAAGTTTTGTATTAAATCAAGCTTCTATTTAGTAATGCACCTGATTTAGGTAATTTGCTGAAAACATTCTGGAAAATAACCTCAGGCCTATTAAACTATCAAATTAGAGCATCAATTTACTATCTTTTATATCACAGCTAAAACCCTAAACCGGTTTTGTTCCTTTTTTTTTAATCAAAATGTCTGCTGACATTGTTTCGAGTGACCCGGGAGCAGGATTTATCAATTTAAAGTCGACTCACTTTCCATCCATTTTCCAAACACCTTCATGTCTCCTGCAAAATAGGACACTCCCTTAAGGAAGCAGGCTTTGGCGCGCTGACAGCCATCTGCTCCTGAAGGGTGCGCCGGGCCGTCCTGGGAGCTTTCAGAAGTTAAATCAAACTGCGCCATCAGAGGTCGGAGCTCCTATGAGAATAGAAAATTATCTTTAAAATTTCATCATAAAAACAGTGTTTTTTTATTGAGGAGTGATTGCAAACTTACTGCAAACTGAAGGCCAGAAACACTGCAGGACAGAGCAGAGGTGGAGCAGCTGATATTCTATTTCACATCAAAGGAAAAAAAATGTTATTTTTGAGAAATCGTTATTGCTTTGACTCAATATATCTCACTAATTATTAAGCTTAACATGCATTCATTGTTCCAAGTGTAACAAGAAGTTAATGTGTGCACACAAAGGTCATAAGAAAGAACAGAAGCTATAGTTCAAGTTTTCGTTTTCTGATGTTTACACATGAATTTATCAACCTGTTTCATCTTTTATGTAATCACCGAACTGACTGTCTCATGTGCACTTCAGAAGGAACACAGTGTTAGACATGACCAAAAAATGACACATAAGTAACATTTATTTATCACTTCTTTCCAATTTACTCCAGACATTTTACTTTTTTTTTTATTTGACCTGACTAAAAAAAACTAACATATCATCTTACAAGTTTTTACATTGACTTAAGTCCTTTTCCTACACCACAACAATGACACATTTCTCAATAAACAAATAATTTTGTTTCCACATGTCACATACGTGCTGAAAAGATCATGAAAATCATGAATCATGCTGGATTTAAAGGATAGAAGTACAAACCTTAGTGTGGTGTGACTCTGTCATATGTCCAGCAGCAGGTACAGTCTGTGTGAGCTGCCGGCTCCTTCAGGCTGCATCAGGGATACTTTCAAGAAAGACCTTTAAAGTAATGAGGAATCGGCTCCTCCCACTTTCACCTTTATCTGTGCAGGAATCCAAAGCAGATGGTTACAAAACTCAATAAAGACTTCTCAACATCTTTGCAATTAGTTACTGAACTATAGAAAAGTATAATAGCATCTTCACAGATCGTAAATTTTAAATTTACAACAATTGGGCGTATTCTACTCAATTTTATTAAAACATTGAAAAAAAAAATCTATGAAACAATGTTGAATTTTTTTTTGTTTCTACAGCAATGCATATTTTAAACTTGAGGTCACAGAGGTGCACATATGGATTGTTTTGACTCATATTTTCTGATGATCTATGGGCTATACCTAGAGTTATACCTTTTTATCATTGAAGATCGAAAAGTAGAAACCTGAAAAGCCATAGGATGATGCAGAGAAGGAGTGGCAGATGCTGGTAGTCTGATTGGTTTGGACGAAACAAGATTTCTAGTTTGATTTGAAAGGTGAATGTTAAAGACACTGGTTACGTAAACAAGGTTTTCCTGCTTTTCCATTTTGAGCAAAGGCAGTTCAAAGAGATATGAAGCAGTTTTTGGAATCAGTTGGATGAATCTAAATCAGAATAATTCCTAATAATCATAATTCTACAGTATTCAAGCTTGATTTAAATGTGTTCTTCTGCCTTAAATTATTGGTATTGTAAAGTTAGGAGATTTTCATTTCTGGTTATGAATTAACCAACATTAACCAAAATACTAACTTTTTTTTAAATGAAGATCAAAATCTTAAAATATTTTGTTTAAACATGTGAAGTAAAAAAAAAAGTTTAATACTGGATTTTTTTTTTTACTTTATGTGAATAAATTGAAAGAGGCAGTACTGATCCACTCCAATGACATGCAGGCCTAAAAAAAAGTTGATGAAAAGATCAAACATTAGAAAGAGGAGTTTGGTTTCCTTTGTAGAATTTCTTGACCCTCTTTTAATAATAAGATGCTGCATTAAAACGTTAATATGAACATCTTAATTTGTTTTTTTCCCCATTTAGATTATTTTTTATTTAAATGTGTCAATAGTCATTAGGGTTGTAAGCTTCCATTGCCCTGTAGTAAGTCATTGATCAGGCCTTAACATTGCTTTGTAACATGATTCCTCACTAAAAAGACAAATGATTTTTTATTTTTTTTAAAAGCTTGTTTTCAAAGTTTCTAAAGTTTTCTGTTTCGGGTTTGACCAAACAAAAGATTCACCTACAGCCTGTTGGACCATAACTTTGTCAGCAACATCAGCTTTTAATTAATTTGATTTACAAATGACATTTAACATCATTGTGGTTACAGATGGAGAAGTGCAGCTGATTGCAGCGTCAGGATTACTCCAAAGTCTACTTACAGGTCATGTCAGTCATTTAGTGCGATAATAAAAATTAAAAGTGGGACAAAGATTCTGTGTGAAAGTGGTGTGAATGGAGGAGCAGAGGAATGAACTGCAGATTTAATTGTAATAGGTTAGATTATAACAACTATTTTCAGGTGTAGCATCTTTAATGCTTTTAAGGAGATACCCTAAAAATAGGATGTATTTTTAAGGAGCTGTAAAATCAGCACAAATTGTTATGTCCTTCTTTTAATGCAAAAAAAAAAATATTGTAGATTGAGGTTGTTTTGACTTTTATGGACATTACATGACATTAAAATTATTTTGTTTTAAAGCCTTTAAAATCCATTAAACTGCTATTATTATTGTGCCTATTTTAAAGGTTTGGGATGAGTTTTATATCGTCACTGGGCCTTTAGAGACAGAAGCCAAGGCTCACTGACAAGATATCAGCTGCTCTTGACTTGTGACATCCTGAGAAATGGATTTCCAGATAAATTTGAAGATGAATGTGGCAAAAAATGTAATAGATCTTTTTTTTTATTTAAAAACCCTTTCTCCAGTTATTGGTCATCAATACAGTCCTCGCTCTCTCTTTATTACAAATTCAGCCACTCATAATTTTTTTTTAAAAAGGGAGAAAATGAATTAATATTCATTTTAAAATGCCATTTCGATTGATTAAAAGGTTTTTAACTGACACAAGTGTGTAAAGGTTAAAGTGAGAAAAATTGACTAAAGAAAAGGTCAATACTGACACCTAGTGGAATTTAGTTGAAATACATGCCAGCCTCATGTACAGTAAAGCATCCTTAATCCCAATTCGTTCTTCTGGGTTTATAATGCTGTTAAAGCCCTCATAATTCATGTATTATTTTTAATTGGAAAAACACAACAATGACATAAAAATTTATCTGCATTTAATTCTGGTTTGATATTTTTGAGAATATTCCTCATTGTTCAATGGAAGCAGCAGTATTTGTAGTCTTTGTGCATGAAATGAACTAGCAGCAGATAGTGTTTTTACATGTGTGTATGCACACACGTGTGCGGTATGTGGTGGTGAGGGGCTTCAGCTTCTGCCACGGTCTATGGAACCTGATACTTGGTGACTCCCCATCACAAGAATGTGAGTTTCCTTCTCTTGGACCATCTGGCCTGAAGCCCAGCCACATCTCCATCTGTGTGTGTGTGTGCGTGTTTGTGTGTGTTTGAGAGTCTTACTTGCTACAATTTTCCCCTTTTTCACGAGTGGCCTCTTTCAGCACAGCAAGACATTCTTTGTGTGATGTTGTCCAGCCTATTGCTCAGGCGATGTCACTCCAATAAGCTTTTCTAAGATTTTGGATACATGAATCTTGCTTCTAGTTGAATGTTTTAAGCACATTCTTTAATAGATCACTTTTAAAATGCAGTTTTCTTCTAAAAACAACTCAAATTGACGCTTAAAAAAACTAAAACGAACTTTTCAGCTCTAACAAATAAAGGAAGAGGCTCCTGGTAAGAGTGGATTTTAAGTAGAAACCTACACAGACTGATCAGAAACAATTAATATTAGGTTATATTCTATGATTTTGTTTTAAAGTTTCTTTTCCTTTTCTCTGCATTCAATGGAATTAATAAGATGGACTGTTTTTCAAAACGTATTTTGGATATTAAAGTTGGAAGTTCTACAAATACATAATCATTTTCCCAACTCCAGTTACCAAAATGCACACTTAAATTTGGAGATCGCATTAATATGTTAAAATGTTTCTGACAGTTTAGATTTGTTCTTTGCTTTAAACCTTCAAGGAAGGTAAAAATGTATGTAAGTATACACAATTTACCATTTAATGCATAACAAACAACAATTACTGTATTGTCTTTGTATTTCTGAAACCTGTACTTTTGATCTTCTTTTTAATATAATTTTCCATTTTATTTGAGCGTTAGTTATGTGCCTGGTAAATAATAATACTAGTGTAGAAACTCTACAAAAAATGTGTTGTATTTTATGATTTATTCTTCTTAACGACCATTTATTTCATTGGTAATAAATATTTTAACAAGTGTAAAATAATCCCCAAATCGAGCTGTAACAATCTGACTCCACCTGCATCTATATTCCCCTCAGAATTCCTCCTCCAGCAGAAAAAGAAACACTTTGCCAAAACTTTAAATCATCTGTTATGGGGAACATTTCAATAAATTCAGCAAAAACATAAAAACTACAAACATGGGTGTTATGAAGCGCAAAATACGTCCACAGAAAGATGTCTAAAGGAGTACGATGGGTCAGTTCAGGTTTTATTTACATTTCATGAATCAACTAAAATATACTAACTCGATCATTCAAGAACTATAGCTTTTCCAAAAAATTGTTGGAAAGTTGTTTGGAAATGGGTAAAAACATACTAGTAAATATGACTAAATTCCCTGTAGCCGACATGTTTGAAATGTCCACATTCAAATACAGAAAAGCACAACATAAGATAAAAAAGGATTAGATGCTATAAAAAATAACAACAACAATATTAATAGATCACAGTAAAATATGAAACAAGTCAAGAAGGTGGGATCCCTTTCATGACATGATGTGATGATGTGATAAAACTTTGTGATGAGGGCGGGGCCAGTGGCGAATGAATCTGTGATGAGGGCGGGGCCTCTGACACACTAATATGGACTGTACAAGTGTCATATTGTCAATGACTTTTGTGTACTTCGTTAAAATTAACACGCATCTTCATGTTTGCCTGTTAGTTACAAAAGAGTAAATTTGAAATCCTTAAAGACCAATTGAGCGCAGGCTTACTCCAAGCCAACAGCACATCTCAGAGGCAAATTTCTGATGAACTCCAGCAGAAACTATGTCCTAGAAAAACACATTTTTTAGTTTTGCCTGTAAATAATAATTAGAAGACCACTGGGAATGCTTCTAAAATAGATTAAAACATTCATTGGAGTCAGACTTTATGGTCTAACACATTAAAAAATGAATACACACCCTTATAATCACTCCTAGTGACAATTTAGAGATATTATTCACCCTAGAAAGTTTGTTTTTGGAGAACATGCAAACTGCATAAAGGAAAATCCCAGTTGGGATTTAAACCAGAACCTTCTTGCTGTGAGGCGAAAGTGCAAACCACTACACCACTGTGCAGCCTAGTCATTAAACAAACAATAAAACTGATGTCAAATATACTTCTGAGAATCTGCAATTGTTTTATGCTTAAGTGGTTCTTAAGTCTTTGCGATAATCTTTATTAGATCAGAATCTTAGATCTTTTTGCTAGACTTAAAAGGGCCAGAGTACCACAGATTAATAGCTCTGGCCATGTTATTATGTGGCATTATAAAGAGTAACAGCTGTAAGTAGCCAGTGTGCTCTGACTCCAAACGCTATATTAAAGCTGCAGACACTCATGAGTATGTAAATTTATGTAAAGTCCCAGGTTTTTAAGTTAGAAATCAACTCTGAGAGGATGGAGTTAAGTCAAGTCTTTAAGTTGTAATGAACGTATTGGAAAGATCCCATGGTGCATTGTTACAGCCAATATCTAACACAGCTCCACAGGAAGAATAAAATAGAAAAAAAGGATGTGATCAATAATAATAAGATTAACTTGATTCAGAAATCCAAACACTTTAAGGAAAACTTTGTAAACTCCTGACAGAATCCTGTGTGTGTGCATGCATGCATGAGAGGCAGACAGAGCTGCAGGTATGAGGGAAAACAAAGACTCTCTTATGCGCTGCAGCACTTCATCCTCATTAAGTTGGTCATTTGTTTACATTGTTAACCCTCTGACTTCCTCCATCCCTCACTGTGGTGACACAGTCATTTACTACACAATCTGTAATCAGCATTTACAGTCCTTCAGCTCCTTTGTCATGTCTCCAATTCATTCATTCATCATGTAACTGTAAATATCTGTGTTACATCGGGAACCCATCTGGAGCTAAAACATGTGGTATTAATAAATTAAAAAGGGGGATAATATAGAACGTTAATAGATCTACCAGGAAAAATAAACCTGCAGAACAGAAGGATAAGACTCAGGGGTAAAAGTTGGAGAGTAATCTGAGAAAACAAGATAGATGAAGCAGCTACAGTGAACTATCGGTTCCCAAAGCTGTGGACAAGAAATACAAAAAAAAAAACGAAAAAGAGGGAAGACAAAGTCAACAAAGAGAGAGAAAGACAGTGGGTAGAAAGCAATGAGAAGCGAAGACAAAAAGTAATTGGTTCAATGATGGCTTCCAGCTGCATGGCACATGGCCACACCATATTTTGTGTGTTTCACGCACACATGCTGCAACACACAAACACACACAGTGTAGGGATAATTTCATTAAGCAAGATCAGTTGCTTTCCCAATAAACAGGCTGGTTATCATTTTAGCTTCCAAACTGGAAAACAGTGACATTATTTTATTGAATGCCACATGTTCATCAACTTTTGATTATTGATGGAGTGTTTCTGTGCCTCACATACTAGACTCTAGCAATCTTCTCTGATAACGGAAGCTTATTTATTTAATTTATTCACAAAAAAGTCAAAAGATGCTCTGCATGAGACTTTTTTGTCACAAAGTTCAATACAAAATATGGATAAGGCTTAAACTGCCTTGAATGTTGCGAGTCTGAGTCTATTGCCTTGTTATAACGGCTCCAAGAAAGCTCCTGGAACTTCCTTTCATGGGGAGAAACTGCAATAAATCATTTGGTGAGAATTGAGTCAATTCATAAAAAAATAAATAACAAACATCAATAAATAAATCAGTAAACCTTCAAAAACACATTGACGTAATAGCAAATCCATAACATAACTACAACTATTAGGAGTTCAAGTAACTGCAAAATATTCATTTTTTTAACGTTATTTTTTATTTCTTGAGTTGAGATACAGCCTCTGTACTCCAAAAATCTCACATGGTACACCCCCCATCACACTTTCAAAAGTTGTTGAATATATCTGACTGCAGTGAAAGGAAGGATGCTGTTTCATTATAACATTGTTGAAATAAACCAATCAACAATCAATAGACTCTAATATCACTCTGACTTCTTAACAGTAGTTACCTGAGCTCTCTCTACAACAAACCAAGAACTTCCCAAAGTTAGTTCATCCAGGTTGGGACAGTCCCACTATCATTAAACACTAACCATAAATAGAAGATATGTTGCGATACTTCATTTGGTGACACTTGTATCAATTTAAAATGCTGACATGGCAATATTTTATGCATCTTACCATTTAAAAGAACTGAATAAGCTACACTTAGCCATGTTGGAAATAAATGGCACTTTATTTCCTAAGTCATACTTATAGAGCCTTATTGGTTAAGGTGCATTCCTTGTGTTTTTTTTTTCTTTCTATATTTTACTGTGGAAACAAGGCAATACTGATTGTTCCTTTTAATATATTTACATATCACTTTAAGAACTGACATTGATACACAGCAATTTGCTGGTGTGTTTGGGTGCTTTACAGATATGATGATATTTTTTAAACCTAGCTGGCCCTGAAAGTCACGTCTGTTTCAATGATCTATAATTATGTATAAACTCAAGGTTTTGACTTTCCCATTTTTTTTTGTAAATGAAAGTCATACTATAAAAAATAAAATACAATAATATATATCTAGTAATATATAGTATATAAATATATATATATACTAAATGAAGCATCCATTCAAGGATCCTAAATGGCTGCATATGTGCAGAATGAGCAAGCTTGTATTTGACATAAGGTTTGTGTGACAGAAACTCAGCATGACATCTGTTTAAGAGACAGTACATCCGTGAGTCTGCCTGTAAGTGTGGTCTGTCACTCAAACAAACGGCTATAACGCAGAACATACAAACCACATCTGATTAAAGCACTTATTATGAACATTAAAAAGAATATAACATCAGAGAATATCGTAACATAACTGAGTTAATACACGTACAAACTATAAACACTTTAGTGTGGTGACATCTATCAAAATTATAAACCGTTTTTCACAATTTTAATTCTTTTTCTTTCTGCAAAATTATATTTTATGGATGTTCCATAACATTCACTGACACCGTCTCGTATGGTCACACACTTTTCTCCAAAGCAAAATGTCAGCCGAGTGTGAGTGTGGTATTAAAAAAGGTAGTAATAAGTACTGTGTCATGGATGGGGTGTGAGGCCAATGAAGAAGACTGAGGGAGGCAGACATGAAATATGCAGCAGAGGTATTAAACAGAAACCCGAGTCATATAAAACATCTTTTTGGGTCAAACCAAAATGTGACAAAGGTGATTGGACAATAAACCAATACACTTTCTGGGACATTAATAAGATAAGGCTGCAGTGATGACAACTTTAGCCTGGTATGATTGTGACATAAACCTGAACAGAAGAAATTTAAAAAAGAAACTTCAAAACAAAAGTTTGGCAAAAATAAAATAAAATAAAAACATCTACAAACGCAGACCCTGAATATCTGGGCCAGCGTTGGTTGTGCACATAAAGCCTGAGGCAAGCAAAAACTCCAGCTATCCTAAAATAGATGACTTTACAGAAGTTCTGCCACAAACACAGCAGTGTATTTGGGTCTCACTGTAGACAGCATGATTATGTGCTCCACACAAAGATGGAAGGGAGCTCCTGATGGGTTTTAGAAGCCAGGATTGGGTTAGATTGGCTGCAGAAAGGCAATCAGTGAGTGACAGGCTATTGTGCCGCTATGTTTATAACATAAACAGCTATTCGGGATAATGACCCTCACCGCACACAAAATGACTCACTCAGACTGGAGCTATAAACTGAGAAACCACAAATTCATCCATATTTCATGTTCTGGTTAATAAAGTGGGAGGAGTCAGAACTGTCGTGAGGCTGCAGGCGCCTTACAACCTCTGAAATGTTACTTTTTATCACAGAAAAATCTTTTTCAGCTTTGTTAAATCTCTCTGTTACTGCTTTGAACTCTGACCTCTATGACATTTGCTAAGATTGTAATATCCTCTATTTATGTTTCACAGGAGTCCTGACCATATTGTTCTTTCAAAATTTCTTTCTTATTGTACCTTGAGCAACATTTGGACACATCTAGTACTAGAAGAAAATGATTTTTTTGCATATTGAACAACCCCCGCCCACCAAAAAAGATGAAATCATAGGAGGGAAACAATCAAGAAAATTCTGAAAAATTCAATATCAAGCAACAAAGCCAAGACACAAGTTCAGACACATCCAAAGAAAGTTTTTAAGTCATTATGGGATGGCCACACAACCTACAGCTTGATGATCATTTTGTGGCAAAGTGTAAAATTTGGCAAATTTCACATTTTTCACAATATGGGAAAAAAATAAATCCTCACAAAATTTCAAACACATCCTTAAGTTTAAGTCTACTACCACAATGGAAGTTTTGTTGACCTTTGACCTTGGGAAGAGGCTGCCATCTTGACTTTTCAAAAAAAACTTTAGCATCAACTACAAATTTAAAATAAACCTTAACAGCTTTAAATGTTAATCAAAACTCACCTCTTTAGAATGGCTTTTAATGCTTTATTTTCTTTCATTTGTTTTATTAATTTTATTAACTTTTGCAATTTATGCTGTTTTTTAAATTTTGCTCATAATTTGCCTATTTTTAAACTTTCTTTTATTGTAAACCTCTTTGATACACTGAATGTTGTACCAAAGTCATCCAAAAGAGTTATAAAGTGCTATTTAAATAAAGTTTAATCAATTAATTCATTCATTCTTTTGCCGATTCTTCTAAAAATTACATCGAGCTTTACATGACCAAAAAATAAGATTGTTGCTATGGAGGTAAAAGTCACCACTTTGAAAAAAATGTGGGAATTTCTATGAATCACACACAGCTCTGACCACGGTGGCAATAAGGTAGCAGCCACCCACAGTGGCGGACTTAACAGTTTGGGGGCTCCAGGCGAAAAACAACATGTGACCCTCTCAAATGTTTGTATTAATTATTTTAGTCAGGTTTGATTAAGGAAGGAACAAGAAACAAAAATATTTAAACACCGTTTACTATGGCGTTAATTAAAAGTAGAAATAAAAATGCAGAAATGATCATTTTCTGCCCCACCATTGTTGTCTTTACCCTCCTTTTCTGTTCCTTTTCTTATGATGGAGTATTAGGGCCGCCATGAAAGAAAATAAATACATAAATATGGAAGAATAAAGTCATAAAATAAAAAATAAAAAGTCAAGAACAAAATTATAAATTCATGACTTAAAAAAGTTCTTATCTTACATGTTTTTTTTTTTTTTTTTCAAAATTTAGTTTAAATTTATTGAAGTAATTTAGACTTTTTTTTCCTCATAATTTTCCTATTTTATTCTGGAGAAACTTTGAACTTTCCCCCACAATGGGGAGTATTCAGCCTGGGGAACCCAAGGTGTTGGGGGCCCTAGACAGTCCCCTACTTTGCCTAATGGTGAGTCCGCTCCTGGCCGCTCAGCCAGAGAGGGCGGAGAGGGCGGAGAGAGCGGAGAGGGCGGAGAGGGCGGAGAGGGTGGGCAGCACCTGCTGACTGTACAGCCGCTTACAGTTAGCTTTGTTGGATGTCTTCTGCTTCAGTCTTTCCCTCCAACTGCCACTAAGTCAAAAGCTTGGCAGCTCCAATAACATAATCCTCTCTTAAAAATTGTGTTTGCTCTTTATGACTCACTCACATTTCCAGTTTCAATGTTATAATCCAACATAATGTCATTGAAACCAAATTAGGCAGAAAATATTTGATTACGTCTCCAGAAGGTTCACTTTTCACCTCTTTTGCTGTGATGGATGACGACTAGTCTACATTCAAATGTTCATAGAATGAGAACCTTTTCAACTATAAGAAGCTTAATTAATATCGTTGACATTTGAACAGTTTTTTTTTTTACCCAAAGTCCACTTCTGTTGAAGTTCCTTTTATTGCACATCATCCTCTTCAAGCTTCTTGTCAAATTAATTTTAAGCCACTTCCAGCATGTTCGGTGCACCCATAGCGTAAAACACCATCATGTAATGACATTTAGTCTGACTGAATGTGACTGCCTCCATTTCTCATGGCGTTTATGCTCCCAGCAGGAGACAGGCTGTAACAGCGTAAATTAACATTGCATGAGTTGACTCTTTACTTTCACAGGCATATGAGCAGTTATCAGAATCACACAAGAGAGTCTTATTATGCATGGTAGTAAATGACTAATCTTTAATGAGACCCACATTTAACCTTCTAATGGCTTTTTATTAGACTAACGAGCTATGCCCCTGTGTGCTGTGCATGTGTGGAGGAGAGGGATCCAATGTGTACGAACGTGGTGTGTGAGTGCAGCAGTGAAACACTAATTAAGCTGTCGGATGGTGCAGCAGATCAGGCAAACCCCCTGCCGAGTGTTCGGCCCCTGCAGACAAGCTGGCTTCATCCCTCAGCCAGCCAACCCAAACACGGCAAGGCCTAACTTCAACCAGATCTTTACAAAAAAAAAAAAAAAAGCCCTGCCAGCCCTCGCTGCTCCCAAATATCTGCTCCCACATGCGAGCGGATCGAGTGGTGCGTCAGAGCCAGCAGACGAGTCTGGTGGGTGGTTAGGATGGGGGCTGGAAAGAGGTTTTAACCTCAATTGAAGTGAAGCCTGTCAGACGGATCTGCATTCACACATTTACTGTGATTCACTGCACCTTTAAACACACACTGATGAACAAATGCTCATATCAAACCTCAACAGGAGAATCTGAAAACTCGCTGAGGCAGCAGAAAAAGAGAGGGCATGTGATTATTGGATTGAAAAAAACCACAAGGTTTTCAACGTTTTTCCTGATGTGTGCATGCTCACTTTAGATTTTGTTTCTCTGCCACAAAAGGAAGGAAATGAAGCTTTTACTCCAGTGTTTTTGGAAAAAAATCAGACTGAATTTAATGGAATTCACACAATTTGTCTGTAATGTTTTGCTCCGTCTCTCCCACTTTCAACATTTATTTTACAGCATTGACAATATTTATGGAAATGTCAATCATTCAGAACTTGCTCAACTGGAATAATACAGACTTTGCTTGTACTTCCGTCCTACTAAACTTAGAAATCCAATGTGTTTCTGAAGGTTCTGCATCTGTGGAGCTGAAACATCTGTGGCTGTCAATCAGTCAAACAAGTCCCGACACTCACACATCTGCAGTCTTTCATTTGAGATACGAAACAACAAAATTATGTGAAAGTGATCACAAAAAGTGGTTACATTTGATTAAATCTGGAAAAATAAGAAGAATTGTTATCTTTCCATGTTACTGACAGATAAAAACCAACAGAAGAGCACACATCTCACTGGTTTTATTTTCACTACACTGGCTAACACTCAAATTTATTTTAAAATCTTAGGTACTAGTAATGACTTTTTACTTTGCATTTATTTGATCCTATTTTATAGCATTTATATTGCCTTTTATGCATGTCTTGTAAAACACTTTGAGGGATTTATTGGTGAAAATTGCTACCTAAATCAATTTCTTCTTCTTTTTTTTAATTCATTTTAAAGTTCTAACAATACTCTGTTTATATATCATGTTCAAAAAAAGCAACAGCAAAAACAAACCGCTGAACACAAGACATAAAAGATAACAACAATAAAACAAGGCAAAAAGCACAAAATAAAAGACAAATAATGAAAGCAATGAAATAGCAATAAACCAGCAGGAGTCTCATGTTGTGTTAAAAACCAGGGCATAAAAGTGAGTCTTTAGACTGGTTTTAAAAACAGTGTAAACCATGTCAAGGTAATAAGTTTCCAGGATGCACGGAAACAACAAAAGAGGGTCAAATTCTTCTATGCTGGGATTATTTTAGAAAAGTGTTAATAGGATCCTTGTATCTATGCAGGTTTGAATTTTTCAGGGTGCTCAAAATCAATTTCCCCCCAAAAAATTGGGTAGTGTAAATATAATTATTCTCTTTGCCTCTTCAGCTGTTATAGAGGTCTTTTTACTTAATTTTTTTAAAGTAAATAAGCAACAACTTCAAAGTTAATGCATGTTTTTTACTATCAAATCATTTAAATTTATTTTAATTATTTTATAATAAAAAAAACATCTAAATTAAAAATAACTAATGATTATGAAATATTTCTATTTCACATTTTTGTCTTATTTGAAGACTTTCTGTGAGTTTCAGCTCATCCTAGACTGCATGCCGTCCTGTGTGACAGCATATGGCCCGCATTCATCCTGCAAAGCTGCTCTCCCAGGCTCTTAAACGGCTGCTTGGAGGCACAGGGCTCCTTTTATTAATGCTACCCCTTTGATTAATCTCGGCAAATCTGTTCCCCATCCAATGGTTGACAGCTCCAAAGCTGAGGCCGGGTACACAAACACACATAGACACACACACGCACACACACAGCAATTCACACACAAAATCCTGTCAGTGCGTTTGACACAGTCCAGATGTTGGCAGTTCAGTTCCAAATGAAAGCGGGGCAGACGGCCAACAACCTGAACCACTCGCCCCGTCAAATGATATGTTTACAATAATACTGTTCTGACACTCAGGAGACACATGTGCGCTAGAATGCATGTACATCCATGCAGAATGAAAGCACATTCTAGAGGAAAATGAACTAATGGAAAGTCGGGGGAACCACCAACCCTTTTTTTCTGGTGCAGGAGGAGTGTTGAGAGGAGAAAAGGGTAAAAATTGGATAAAATAGTGGCACAAGTGATCCTAAGAGAAGTTCTGATATGATGATCAGAAATAGACTGAGGGGTTCAACAATAGTACTGACTTATGTAATGTGTTTCCACACTTCTGCTTTAATAGAGAAAGGCAGCAGAAGTCCCTCAACCTAAAGCTTTTTGGAAAAAATCCCCCTATCTGCAGCTTTTAATGAACTCTTGAAGTTGTGTTAATCTCTACATTTTTAAAAACTCAGAAAATGTTTTCATTTTGCTACAAGCCTTAAAGTTCCAATCATATCATCTTTTGATCTATTGTAAAAGTATTCCCGGTGCATCAGAATGAAGAAGGAAGCTTTTATCTTGCCGTTGTAGGTCCTATGTCACACCTACAAGCGTTTTCCAAAAACATTTTTTCATCTGTGGAAAGTGGAGAGAAAGGCTTTATCTATGCTGCACCCTCTGCCTGGAATACCCTGCAATCAGAGCTAAGACTGTCGAATCTGATCTCCCTAAATGCTTTTTCCGCCACCCTGAACATAAAAGAACGAGAATCCTACAAACAGTTTTTATGCTCCTAATTTATTGTTCTCTGCTGCATTGTTACATTTCTTAGATCTTGATTTATTATTGCACATATCTTTATATTTATTTTCCTCCTTCAGAGGCTCTGCTCATTTCATTCTAATCACGGGATGTGAATTCTGATGTCGTGTGCTGCTGACCTCTTGGCCAGGTCGCCCTTGAAAAAGAGATCTTGATCTCAACAGGTGTTATTTACATAAATAAAGGGAATCAATCAATCAATCTACTCATGAATTGAATAAAGAAATCCCAGAAATGTAATTTTATACTTGATATTAGGGCTTGGTACTGCCAATAATTTCCAGAATCAATTTGATTGGATTCACCAGAGCCTGGTTTGCTGTTATTCTGATTTATTATTATTATTATTATTATTAATTTAATCCACTCGATTCAATTAAATTTTGAGTTTACATGGTTTACACATTTAGACACATATGCTTAGTAATGCATTAATAATCTATAAATGTTTTGAAGATATTTATATTAATCGGATACAGTTCACATACTGTAAAATGTATTGATGAAATTATAATGAGATTGTTATACCATACAGTGTTTCTCAAACGGAGAAGCTCCAACAATTGTTCTGCCTCTTCTGGAGGGCGTTTCAGTTTGGCCACTAGGTGGCGATTGCGGTATAGCATTACACCTTATTCCAGAAGAAGAAGAAAAAATGAACAAAATGATTCAAAAATGGTAACTTCAAAAATATTTCCTTAAAAGAGTTTGGAAAGTTCATTCCTGAGTAAATAAAGATGTTCATTAAGTCAGCAATGTATGTTTAGGTCCACCGAGCGCTAGCATTAGCCATCCTATTATAAGTTAGCAAGCTAGTGGACTTAAGCATTGTGTGTTAGATCGATCTCTACTTTTATGGATCGATTATTGATCTATTAAGCTTAGATCGTTTCAGGTCGATTTGATCAACCCAGCACTACTTTATTATCTTTATATGTCCTCCATCATGATAAAAATGCTGCAAGAACATGTTAAGGACACCAAAAACATCATTTTCAACGAAGGGGTGTTTAAAGCTATCCTTTTTACCTGTCACACACACATCCTTTTCTCACTCCGAATGGTCTTCACAGGTGTTTCATGTTTAATGAATGACAAAACAATATTTCTGTACAACCACACATGTCGCATGATGCCTCTAATGAGCAGCTTCTCGGTTCCAGTCCAGTGGCTTTAATGATATGTTTCTTCTCAGCGTGCACGTCCTGACTGTCACGTAACTTCACAAGTGACACCTCAAAGCTTTACTCTTCAGCGTTGTGCACTCACACGTCAGATGGATGGAGGCAGACGAATGCATGAGACACAGAAACATTTGATGGATTGTCGATGCTGTGAAAAACTATTAGTGTTTGAGGTCATTCAGTACTTTCAAAGTAGAGAACATATTGGTGTTTTTATTTTCATCACATGTTTAATTGAAGTGCAAAGATTAATCATTTGGTAAATCATATTAAGTAGACTTTTTGAATTGTCTTTTCTAAGAAAACAGTACAATATTAGCAATATTATTTATGCTGATTTAGTTTTCTGAAAATAGTTTTCTGCCATCAGAAATATTCTCCTAAGCTGGTCAATGTGTCTCTGTGTGATCAGAAATAAAAGAAAGTTAACATCCAGACAATTGTATCAGTGACTCACAGATATAGACATCCTGCGTAGCCCAAATCCTTCATCCACATTCTTTTTATGAACTGCCACAGCGCCCAGAGACGGCTTTCTCTGTCATTCTGCCACGTAATTTTGGAATCCTCAAAGGAAAATTTCTAATTAGTCTGAACATCCCGAGGCTTCTCCTCTCATGGCTTCGTGATGCTTACATTTGCAGCTGAAATTGGGAACATGCACAATCAGATAACGACAGAGCCCATAAAAAGAAATTAAAGTAAAAAGTAGTACCGTATTTTCCGGAGTATAAGTAGCGAGAGCAAAAAATACCTAATCAAGAAGAAGAAGACCATATATAAGTTACTCTGGAGTATAAATTGCACTTGAAACTAAAAATAAATGAATATATAAAAACAACAATACTAATCTTCTGATGTGCATAAGAAAAATATCAAAGTTTAAGAGGAAAACATTCAGATTCTCTTCCATGTTTGTTTTGGACGACACTTCTTCTGCCACTGTCAGGAGCAAATACTTATACTCCGATGCAGCGCCCTCTAGTGGTTGTTTGAGGAAACAACTGCTAAAGGACAACCAGCGTTTACAGGGAAAATAATACATTTATGAGACTAATTATGTCTAAAAAACACACACACAAATGAGTCGCTCCTGAGTACAAGTCGCACCCATGGAAAATACAGTATTAAATCAGCTTGCACTAATCCGCTCGCTTGTTTTGGCAGAGAATCTTACACTGGAGGCCTTTCCTGACTCAACTCTGTATTTTATCCAGCTGCACTAGGAGACCCAGGCTGAATCCGAACTCTTCCCGTACCCCTCCAGCTTCTCCCTACTCCTCAAGTTGTAGGGGCTTTTGAAGTGATAGGGTGCCCGAAAAAGTTTTTTGAAGGGCTAACCCTCGTCAAGGAGGGATGCAGAGCCCTGCTGAGCTGCGAAAGTGAACTGTGTCGCGCTGTGCTGCAGATGAGAAGCACATTTCTTCATGTGGGTGTGTTCTGAAGCACAGAAATTTGCATTTAAATGTAATTAATGAGTTTTTGTTTTCTGCGTGATCTTTTTAAAGTTATAAAGCCGATGTTGTTATGTATTTCCAAGTGCTAGCAGCGCTAGCAGCGCTTACATAGCTCACCGGCGACTATTGATGACGTCATCGGGTGGAAGTGAAGTCTGAAGTCAAAGACACTATTTTTCCTTAACTCTCCGTTTGAAGGGATAAATGTAGGGGTGGGGGAAGAATTGGGATTTGGTCCTGGACTTTGTCCCCTTTGTGGATACATAGTTAGGCAAAGGGTCTTGTCTGGATGAAGCTCATTGCGCCCCCTGGGAAAAACAAAACCTATTTTCCCATGCACCAGTCTTGCATGCAGCCATTGAGCCATTCAGCTGCAATACCAGGACGTTTCACTATAAAGGAAGTCATGCGCACAAGAAACTAGTACTAACTTTTCTCCTGCACACAACTTACTTTCTGGTGCGCATAAGGAACCATTTCATATATATATTTTTTACTTTCCTATTTCATAGGTAACCCGCAGATGAAAGTAGTAAGTAGAAGTAAACATTAATGAATAACTTTCTATCTGTTCAGAAATAGATATCTGTCTATGTCTATGTCTATGCATCATTTTTAGTGCTTTTGAACTAACTTTGCTCAAACTGTGTGTTAGGCTTTCTTTATTATCTATGAGATCTACAACAAAAACAACTCTTGGAGTGTGAAAACAGCTTTCTTATTACATTTACTGTAAGTCCAGCCAGAAAACAGCATTGCATTAGAGAACATTACTTTTGTGGGGGCATGCATGAGGTGCATGGCATTGCTGAAACATGTGGCATGAATTAAGTGCACAGTTCTGTCTCGGCGAGAGCCTCAGAAAAGAATTGAGACATGAAGAACATTTCCACCAAACCTCTGTAGTTCAACCCGCTTCTCACTCAACCCGTTTCTGACCTCTCGTAGCTGCAGTGATGCGTGTGGTTGCAGATATGATATAGAAGGTTGCTAAACTTTAGTGGTTCAGCCTTCCAGCCACAATACTAACGCTGCAGCAGACAAATGACACAAATAAGAACTAACTGCAGAGTTGAAATCATTTTTTAACAGGGAGACGTGCTCCCCGTGTGTCACGTAATCTCATCTGCTAAGAGGTGTGTGTGTCTTCACCGAGGGGGTCCATTAATAAAATATGACGTATCGTATAATAGATTCGTCTGCCAAATAACAGGAGACGGAGAAGCAGCTTATTAGAAGGAATGAGGGGGAGGTGTGTGAGACAGAAATGGAGCCTAAATAGAGAGATTAAGTGGCCCACTCTCACTGAAACGCCACTGTGCCCAAGTATGGGCATCATTAATAACGCCGGCAGAGCCACTCTGCAAACAAAGACTGTAAATGATTAAAAGTGGACAATTAGTTTGCGTTCATCCGGACATCTGCATGTGCATACTGTACGTGCGGGGAAGGAGAGCGTGGACGTGCATGAAAGGAGGTACATACCCCTATAAACACACTGCTCTCACACACACAAAAAAACGTGGCACCACTCTAAACCCAAATTAAACTGCCATGAGTCACACTGTCACCGTGGCAACAGTGGCCAGCTCCATGCAGAACATATTCTGTCATATCTGTGTGTATGTGTGTGTTTTTTTTTCTTCTTTTGCCTTGAACACAATTATAAAATTGATGGAGCTACTGTAATTTCTGCACTAATTTGAATCAAACTCACAAATATCTGCATGTGTGACCCTCCCAAAAAGATAAAAAACATAAATTTTATTATCCAGATTGTAAAAAAGCTTCTTTTCTCATTAGTAATTTGAAGGCTGATTTCTTTGCTTTAACTGCAGTCGGGCAGGTGCTGCAGTTGCTCCATGTCCTCTGGAGATGTGAAGGGTTTTTGCACTATTTCATTTGGCCACCAGGTGGTGTCTTCCATCTCTGTGCAAGGAGGAATTTGAGAGGGGGGAGGAAGGAGGTACTTTGGATGTTGCTGGCTCTATCCATCTTCATAAACACAAGCAATAGTCATCCTCTGAAAACAGCAACAGAGATAAATTGTGGAGACTCATGGTTCCGGCAGGCTTGCTGGTTAGTTGGCCAAGACTGCAGGAGTATCTGTAGTAAATTTATGGCTCTGTTTGTTGTTAGTGGTCTGTGTGGGTTTGGATGAGCATGAAACGGTCCCTGGTATTCACTGCTCTCCACTCATGCATCTAAATTGAGAATATCATCACCGATGGATGAGGAGTTTGTTTAAGAAATTGCAGATGTGAAAAAAATGTTCCTTTTTCAAAACTATTTTTCAACTAATCTGATTTTTGCTGTTTTCTGCATTGGTATGGAATGTTATGAAAGATCTTTAATTCAGGTGGATTAAATGAGATGGGAAGCATCAGATCCACCAAGCAATTCCTCTTTTTTTTGGATGATGAAATCTAAACAGGAAAAATTATAGTACTTGGTACTTAACTTAGTACTTAATGGATAACTAAACAGCAGATAAACTGATACATAAAATTGTTGCTTTGAATTAAATAAAAATCTTGCAGTGGCGGAGCTAGAGCATTTTATATGTATTTTTATATGTACTGGCAACAGGATCCGTATCCCGATACATGTCTCACGATACAATACATATTGTGATATATCCCAAGACTGT